>NW_028123142.1:0-239528 GCF_965194805.1 Balaenoptera borealis
CAGACCCTTTAAAGTTAATACTGCGTGGTTCCCATCCCATGGGTCCCAAATCTCCAGGTTCAAGGGCATCTTCCTACTTCGAAAACATGCATGAGAAACCCAGAAGATGGTGCACCGTGTGATCGGGAAAGGTTTCTAAAACGCACCTCATTTCTCATCTCCTTGTGCTCGGGTTCGCCATTCCAGCCGCTTTACTAGCAATCTCCCTCCTTGGAGAATCAGCACCTTTAACCTCCTGTTCCTTACATGTTGCAATTTGTCCTGAGGATGAACGGGAAGAGGGGAACCAATGAGACACTAGCTCTAGGTGTTGGGACAGGCACAGGTCACTCTATTTTCCCATCAGGAAGAAGAATTAACCTCATGCTCAGCTTGCCGCCCGGAGCCAGAATAGGGCCTGAAGCATCCTGCGCTTTTGCGGCCAGCTCCCAAGAAAGCCGAGTTGAAAAGTGGAGCTCAGGGGCACTGCAATTCACAAACCTGCAGAGTTAGAAATGATAACTCTCGTCCACAAATACATTGAGGGAAGGCAACGAAGAGGATTGAAAGCAAGGCAGAACTGCAGGAATCAGATTTCAGGAGGTAGATTCGAATCGCCTTAAAGCACAGGAAAAGCGGCAAAACCTCGACAATGATGCCCTTGGCCAAAAAGGGCGTATGCGTTTTTTCCTGAATATATTCAGGAAAAAACGCATACGCCCTTTTTGGCCAACCAAGCAACCTGGAAAGGCAAATCAGCGCTACAAAGAAGTCTCGCTTCCCATCGGTCAAAAGGGCCAGGCTGAATAAAGTGTCAAAACCAGAAATGCAGGACAGGCCATGGAGAAATGGGAGCCTTGCTACGCTGATGGGCGGGATGTAAATTGCCAACAGCCACTCTGGAGAAGTGTACGGTGTGTCCTGAAACATCTAAAAAACTCAGCTTAGAGAGCATAGGGCACTTCCACTCATGGGCGTATAAATAGGGAAAACTAAAAATCAGCAAGACACAGGCACCCCAAAGTTTAGGGCTGCTCTGTTGACAAGAACCTCCACTTTGTGACACCTTAAATATCCCAGGAAAGACAAGAATGGATAAAGAGTTGTGGTCCTTATGTACAATGGAAATATCACTCAGCCATGAAATCAACGTCATAAGGCTAGGAGCAGCATGATGAGTGGATTTGGGTACGACGATTCTAAGTGAAATAAGTCACACAGAAAAGACACTTATCATAAGATATCACTTATAGAGGGAATGTAAAAACCGCTACCCTTGAACTGAATTACATAACAGGTCAGAGTCACACGTTTAGAAACACACTAGGGCTGCTTAACGGGAAAGGTGAGGTGGGTGATGCATAAAACAAGGGTTTCAAATTAGCTCAGATAGCGTTCCATAAACCCAATATGTAATAGACAAGACCTACTCCTTCCTCAGTGAACTGGACTCAACACGCCCTATTCATCGCCCAAGAATATATCTGACTAGTAAGAATCTTAAAACCTATGTATTGATATCTCTCTGTAAGTGAGTCAAGTGGGTGAAAAGCGGCATAAACACAGCAGTGAAAAGCAGCTAAACCCCATTATACAAATCAATTACTTTTAAAAAACCCGTGAAACAAAGACATTGAAAGAGAGAGAAATTCTGACAAAATTCGTTCAGGGGCTGTGATGCAACCTGGATTGACCATATGTAGACCCACAGATGGATGAGACATAAGGGTGGACACTCTTGGGGCTGAGAGGTTTGGTGAGGTTGGGTGAGCAAACGCAGACCCTTTAAAGTAATAATGTGTGGTACCCATCCAATGGGTCCCAAATATCCAGGTTCAAGGGCATCTTCCTACATCGAAAACATGCATGAGAAACCCAGAAGATGGTACACCGTGTGATCGGGAAAGGTTTCTAAAACGCACCTCATTTCTCATCTCCTTGTGCTCCGGATCGCCATTCCAGCTGCTATACTAGCAATCTCCCTGCTTGGAGAATCAGCACCTTTAACCTCCTGTTCCGTACAGGTTGCAATTTGTCCTGAGGATGAACGGGAAGAGGGGGAACCAATGAGAGACTAGCTCTAGGTGTTGGGACAGGCACAGGTCACTCTATTTTCCCATCAGGAAGAAGAATTAACCTCAGGCTCAGCTTGCCGCCCGGAGCCAGAATAGGGCCTGAAGCAATCCTGCGCTTTTGCGGCCAGCTCCCAAGAAAGCGAGTTGAAAAATGGAGCTCAGGGGCACTGCAATTCACAAACCTGCAGAGTTAGAAATGATAACTCTCGTCCACAAATATATTGAGGGAAGGCAACGAAGAGGATTTGAAAGCAAGGCAGAATTGCAGGAATCAGATTTCAGGAGGTAGATTCGAATCGCCTTTAAAGAACAGGAAAAGCGGCAAAACCTCGACAATGATGCCCTTGGCCAAAAAGGGCGTATGCGTTTTTTCATGAATATATTCAGGAAAAAACGCATACGCCCTTTTTGGCCAACCAAGCAACCTGGAAAGGCAAATCAGCGCTACAAAGAAGTCTCGCTTCCCATCGGTCAAAAGGGCCAGGCTGAATAAAGTGTCAAACCCAGAAATGCAGGACAGGCCATGGAGAAATGGGAGCCTTGCTACGCTGATGGGCGGGATGGAAATTGCCAACAGCCACTCTGGAGAAGTGTACGGTGTGTCCTGAAACATCTAAAAAACTCAGCTTAGAGAGCATAGGGCACTTCCACTCATGGGCGTATAAATTGGGAAAACTAAAAATCAGCAAGACACAGGCACCCCAAAGTTTAGGGCTGCTCTGTTGACAAGAACCTCCACTTTGTGACACCTTAAATATCCCAGGAAAGACAAGAATGGATAAAGAAGTTGTGGTCCTTATGTACAATGGAATATCACTCAGCCATGAAATCAACGTCATAAGGCTAGGAGCAGCATGATGAGTGGATTTGGGTACGACGATTCTAAGTGAAATAAGTCACACAGAAAAAGACACTTATCATAAGATATCACTTATAGAGGGAATGTAAAAACCGCTACCCTTGAACTGAATTACATAACAGGTCAGAGTCACACGTTTAGAAAACACACTAGGGCTGCTTAACGGGAAAGGTGAGGTGGGGTGATGCATAAAACAAGGGTTTCAAATTAGCTCAGATAGCGTTCCATAAACCCAATATGTAATAGACAAGACCTACTCCTTCCTCAGTGAACTGGACTCAACACGCCCTATTCATCGCCCAAGAATATATCTGACTAGTAAGAATCTTAAAACCTATGTATTGATATCTCTCTGTAAGTGAGTGAAGTGGGTGAAAAGCGGCATAACCACAGCAGTGAAAAGCAGCTAAACCCCATTATACAAATCAATTACTTTTAAAAACCCGTGAAACAAAGACAGTGAAAGAGAGAGAAATTCTGACAAAATTCGTTCAGGGGCTGTGATGCAACCTGGATTGACCATATGTAGACCCACAGATGGATGAGACATAAGGGTGGACACTCTTGGGGCTGAGAGGTTTGGTGAGGTTGGGTGAGCAAACGCAGAGCCTTTAAAGTAATACTGTGTGGTACCCATCCCATGGGTCCCAAATCTCCAGGTTCAAGGGCATCTTCCTACATCGAAAACATGCATGAGAAACCCAGAAGATGGTACACCGTGTGATCGGGAAAGGTTTCTAAAACGCACCTCATTTCTCATCTCCTTGTGCTCCGGTTCGCCATTCCAGCCGCTATACTAGCAATCTCCCTGCTTGGAGAATCAGCACCTTTAACCTCCTGTTCCGTACAGGTTGCAATTTGTCCTGAGGATGAACGGGAAGAGGGGGAACCAATGAGAGACTAGCTCTAGGTGTTGGGACAGGCACAGGTCACTCTATTTTCCCATCAGGAAGAAGAATTAACCTCAGGCTCAGCTTGCCGCCCGGAGCCAGAATAGGGCCTGAAGCAATCCTGCGCTTTTGCGGCCAGCTCCCAAGAAAGCGAGTTGAAAAATGGAGCTCAGGGGCACTGCAATTCACAAACCTGCAGACTTAGAAATGATAACTCTCGTCCACAAATATATTGAGGGAAGGCAACGAAGAGGATTTGAAAGCAAGGCAGAATTGCAGGAATCAGATTTCAGGAGGTAGATTCGAATCGCCTTTAAAGCACAGGGAAAGCGGCAAAACCTCGACAATGATGCCCTTGGCCAAAAAGGGCGTATGCGTTTTTTCCTGAATATATTCAGGAAAAAACGCATACGCCCTTTTTGGCCAACCAAGCAACCTGGAAAGGCAAATCAGCGCTACAAAGAAGTCTCGCTTCCCATCGGTCAAAAGGGCCAGGCTGAATAAAGTGTCAAAACCAGAAATGCAGGACAGGCCATGGAGAAATGGGAGCCTTGCTACGCTGATGGGCGGGATGTAAATTGCCAACAGCCACTCTGGAGAAGTGTACGGTGTGTCCTGAAACATCTAAAAAACTCAGCTTAGAGAGCATAGGGCACTTCCACTCATGGGCGTATAAATTGGGAAAACTAAAAATCAGCAAGACACAGGCACCCCAAAGTTTAGGGCTGCTCTGTTGACAAGAACCTCCACTTTGTGACACCTTAAATATCCCAGGAAAGACAAGAATGGATAAAGAAGTTGTGGTCCTTATGTACAATGGAATATCACTCAGCCATGAAATCAACGTCATAAGGCTAGGAGCAGCATGATGAGTGGATTTGGGTACGACGATTCTAAGTGAAATAAGTCACACAGAAAAAGACACTTATCATAGATATCACTTATAGAGGGAATGTAAAAACCGCTACCCTTGAACTGAATTACATAACAGGTCAGAGTCACACGTTTAGAAAACACACTAGGGCTGCTTAACGGGAAAGGTGAGGTGGGGTGATGCATAAAACAAGGGTTTCAAATTAGCTCAGATAGCGTTCCATAAACCCAATATGTAATAGGCAAGACCTACTCCTTCCTCAGTGAACTGGACTCAACACGCCCTATTCATCGCCCAAGAATATATCTGACTAGTAAGAATCTTAAAACCTATGTATTTATATCTCTCTGTAAGTGAGTGAAGTGGGTGAAAAGCGGCATAACCACAGCAGTGAAAAGGAGCTAAACCCCATTATACAAATCAATTACTTTTAAAAACCCGTGAAACAAAGACAGTGAAAGAGAGAGAAATTCTGACAAAATTCGTTCAGGGGCTGTGATGCAACCTGGATTGACCATATGTAGACCCACAGATGGATGAGACATAAGGGTGGACACTCTTGGGGCTGAGAGGTTTGGTGAGGTTGGGTGAGCAAACGCAGAGCCTTTAAAGTAATACTGTGTGGTACCCATCCCATGGGTCCCAAATCTCCAGGTTCAAGGGCATCTTCCTACATCGAAAACATGCATGAGAAACCCAGAAGATGGTACACCGTGTGATCGGGAAAGGTTTCTAAAACGCACCTCATTTCTCATCTCCTTGTGCTCCGGTTCGCCATTCCAGCCGCTATACTAGCAATCTCCCTGCTTGGAGAATCAGCACCTTTAACCTCCTGTTCCGTACAGGTTGCAATTTGTCCTGAGGATGAACGGGAAGAGGGGGAACCAATGAGAGACTAGCTCTAGGTGTTGGGACAGGCACAGGTCACTCTATTTTCCCATCAGGAAGAAGAATTAACCTCAGGCTCAGCTTGCCGCCCGGAGCCAGAATAGGGCCTGAAGCAATCCTGCGCTTTTGCGGCCAGCTCCCAAGAAAGCGAGTTGAAAAATGGAGCTCAGGGGCACTGCAATTCACAAACCTGCAGACTTAGAAATGATAACTCTCGTCCACAAATATATTGAGGGAAGGCAACGAAGAGGATTTGAAAGCAAGGCAGAATTGCAGGAATCAGATTTCAGGAGGTAGATTCGAATCGCCTTTAAAGCACAGGGAAAGCGGCAAAACCTCGACAATGATGCCCTTGGCCAAAAAGGGCGTATGCGTTTTTTCCTGAATATATTCAGGAAAAAACGCATACGCCCTTTTTGGCCAACCAAGCAACCTGGAAAGGCAAATCAGCGCTACAAAGAAGTCTCGCTTCCCATCGGTCAAAAGGGCCAGGCTGAATAAAGTGTCAAAACCAGAAATGCAGGACAGGCCATGGAGAAATGGGAGCCTTGCTACGCTGATGGGCGGGATGTAAATTGCCAACAGCCACTCTGGAGAAGTGTACGGTGTGTCCTGAAACATCTAAAAAACTCAGCTTAGAGAGCATAGGGCACTTCCACTCATGGGCGTATAAATTGGGAAAACTAAAAATCAGCAAGACACAGGCACCCCAAAGTTTAGGGCTGCTCTGTTGACAAGAACCTCCACTTTGTGACACCTTAAATATCCCAGGAAAGACAAGAATGGATAAAGAAGTTGTGGTCCTTATGTACAATGGAATATCACTCAGCCATGAAATCAACGTCATAAGGCTAGGAGCAGCATGATGAGTGGATTTGGGTACGACGATTCTAAGTGAAATAAGTCACACAGAAAAAGACACTTATCATAGATATCACTTATAGAGGGAATGTAAAAACCGCTACCCTTGAACTGAATTACATAACAGGTCAGAGTCACACGTTTAGAAAACACACTAGGGCTGCTTAACGGGAAAGGTGAGGTGGGGTGATGCATAAAACAAGGGTTTCAAATTAGCTCAGATAGCGTTCCATAAACCCAATATGTAATAGGCAAGACCTACTCCTTCCTCAGTGAACTGGACTCAACACGCCCTATTCATCGCCCAAGAATATATCTGACTAGTAAGAATCTTAAAACCTATGTATTTATATCTCTCTGTAAGTGAGTGAAGTGGGTGAAAAGCGGCATAACCACAGCAGTGAAAAGGAGCTAAACCCCATTATACAAATCAATTACTTTTAAAAACCCGTGAAACAAAGACAGTGAAAGAGAGAGAAATTCTGACAAAATTCGTTCAGGGGCTGTGATGCAACCTGGATTGACCATATGTAGACCCACAGATGGATGAGACATAAGGGTGGACACTCTTGGGGCTGAGAGGTTTGGTGAGGTTGGGTGAGCAAACGCAGACCCTTTAAAGTAATACTGTGTGGTACCCATCCCATGGGTCCCAAATCTCCAGGTTCAAGGGCATCTTCCTACATCGAAAACATGCATGAGAAACCCAGAAGATGGTACACCGTGTGATCGGGACAGGTTTCTAAAACGCACCTCATTTCTCATCTCCTTGTGCTCCGGTTTGCCATTCCAGCCGCTATACTAGCAATCTCCCTGCTTGGAGAATCAGCACCTTTAACCTCCTGTTCCGTACAGGTTGCAATTTGTCCTGAGGATGAACGGGAAGAGGGGGAACCAATGAGAGACTAGCTCTAGGTGTTGGGACAGGCACAGGTCACTCTATTTTCCCATCAGGAAGAAGAATTAACCTCAGGCTCAGCTTGTCGCCCGGAGCCAGAATAGGGCCTGAAGCAATCCTGCGCTTTTGCGGCCAGCTCCCAAGAAAGCGAGTTGAAAAATGGAGCTCAGGGGCACTGCAATTCACAAACCTGCAGAGTTAGAAATGATAACTCTCGTCCACAAATATATTGAGGGAAGGCAACGAAGAGGATTTGAAAGCAAGGCAGAATTGCAGGAATCAGATTTCAGGAGGTAGATTCGAATCGCCTTTAAAGCACAGGAAAAGCGGCAAAACCTCGACAATGATGCCCTTGGCCAGAAAGGGCCTATGCGTTTTTTCCTGAATATATCCAGGAAAAAACGCATACGCCCTTTTTGGCCAACCAAGCAACCTGGAAAGGCAAATCAGCGCTACAAAGAAGTCTCGCTTCCCATCGGTCAAAAGGGCCAGGCTGAATAAAGTGTCAAACCCAGAAATGCAGGACAGGCCATGGAGAAATGGGAGCCTTGCTACGCTGATGGGCGGGATGGAAATTGCCAACAGCCACTCTGGAGAAGTGTACGGTGTGTCCTGAAACATCTAAAAAACTCAGCTTAGAGAGCATAGGGCACTTCCACTCACGGGCGTATGAATTGGGAAAACTAAAAATCAGCAAGACACAGGCACCCCAAAGTTTAGGGCTGCTCTGTTGACAAGAACCTCCACTTTGTTACACCTTAAATATCCCAGGAAAGACAAGAATGGATTAAGAAGTTGTGGTCCTTATGTACAATGGAATATCACTCAGCCATGAAATCAACGTCATAAGGCTAGTAGCAGCATGATGAGTGGATTTGGGTACGACGATTCTAAGTGAAATAAGTCACACAGAAAAAGACACTTATCATAAGATATCACTTATAGAGGGAATGTAAAAACCGCCACCCTTGAACTGAATTACATAACAGGTCAGAGTCACACGTTTAGAAAACACACTAGGGCTGCTTAACGGGAAAGGTGAGGTGGGGTGATGCATAAAACAAGGGTTTCAAATTAGCTCAGATAGCGTTCCATAAACCCAATATGTAATAGAAAAGACCTACTCCTTCCTCAGTGAACTGGACTCAACACGCCCTATTCATCGCCCAAGAATATATCTGACTAGTAAGAATCTTAAAACCTATGTATTGATATCTCTCTGTAAGTGAGTGAAGTGGGTGAAAAGCGGCATAACCACAGCAGTGAAAAGCAGCTAAACCCCATTATACAAATCAATTACTTTTAAAAACCCGTGAAACAAAGACAGTGAAAGAGAGAGAAATTCTGACAAAATTCGTTCAGGGGCTGTGATGCAACCTGGATTGACCATATGTAGACCCACAGATGGATGAGACATAAGGGTGGACACTCTTGGGGCTGAGAGGTTTGGTGGGGTTGGGTGAGCAAACGCAGACCCTTGAAAGTCATACTGTGTGGTACCCATCCCATGGGTCCCAAATCTCCAGGTTCAAGGGCATCTTCCTACATCGAAAACATGCATGAGAAACCCAGAAGATGGTACACCGTGTGATCGGGAAAGGTTTCTAAAACGCACCTCATTTCTCATCTCCTTGTGCTCCGGTTCGCCATTCCAGCCGCTATACTAGCAATCTCCCTGCTTGGAGAATCAGCACCTTTAACCTCCTGTTCCGTACAGGTTGCAATTTGTCCTGAGGATGAACGGGAAGAGGGGGAACCAATGAGAGACTAGCTCTAGGTGTTGGGACAGGCACAGGTCACTCTATTTTCCCATCAGGAAGAAGAATTAACCTCAGGCTCAGCTTGCCGCCCGGAGCCAGAATAGGGCCTGAAGCAATCCTGCGCTTTTGCGGCCAGCTCCCAAGAAAGCGAGTTGAAAAATGGAGCTCAGGGGCACTGCAATTCACAAACCTGCAGACTTAGAAATGATAACTCTCGTCCACAAATATATTGAGGGAAGGCAACGAAGAGGATTTGAAAGCAAGGCAGAATTGCAGGAATCAGATTTCAGGAGGTAGATTCGAATCGCCTTTAAAGCACAGGGAAAGCGGCAAAACCTCGACAATGATGCCCTTGGCCAGAAAGGGCCTATGCGTTTTTTCCTGAATATATCCAGGAAAAAACGCATACGCCCTTTTTGGCCAACCAAGCAACCTGGAAAGGCAAATCAGCGCTACAAAGAAGTCTCGCTTCCCATCGGTCAAAAGGGCCAGGCTGAATAAAGTGTCAAACCCAGAAATGCAGGACAGGCCATGGAGAAATGGGAGCCTTGCTACGCTGATGGGCGGGATGGAAATTGCCAACAGCCACTCTGGAGAAGTGTACGGTGTGTCCTGAAACATCTAAAAAACTCAGCTTAGAGAGCATAGGGCACTTCCACTCACGGGCGTATGAATTGGGAAAACTAAAAATCAGCAAGACACAGGCACCCCAAAGTTTAGGGCTGCTCTGTTGACAAGAACCTCCACTTTGTTACACCTTAAATATCCCAGGAAAGACAAGAATGGATTAAGAAGTTGTGGTCCTTATGTACAATGGAATATCACTCAGCCATGAAATCAACGTCATAAGGCTAGTAGCAGCATGATGAGTGGATTTGGGTACGACGATTCTAAGTGAAATAAGTCACACAGAAAAAGACACTTATCATAAGATATCACTTATAGAGGGAATGTAAAAACCGCCACCCTTGAACTGAATTACATAACAGGTCAGAGTCACACGTTTAGAAAACACACTAGGGCTGCTTAACGGGAAAGGTGAGGTGGGGTGATGCATAAAACAAGGGTTTCAAATTAGCTCAGATAGCGTTCCATAAACCCAATATGTAATAGAAAAGACCTACTCCTTCCTCAGTGAACTGGACTCAACACGCCCTATTCATCGCCCAAGAATATATCTGACTAGTAAGAATCTTAAAACCTATGTATTGATATCTCTCTGTAAGTGAGTGAAGTGGGTGAAAAGCGGCATAACCACAGCAGTGAAAAGCAGCTAAACCCCATTATACAAATCAATTACTTTTAAAAACCCGTGAAACAAAGACAGTGAAAGAGAGAGAAATTCTGACAAAATTCGTTCAGGGGCTGTGATGCAACCTGGATTGACCATATGTAGACCCACAGATGGATGAGACATAAGGGTGGACACTCTTGGGGCTGAGAGGTTTGGTGAGGTTGGGTGAGCAAACGCAGACCCTTTAAAGTAATAATGTGTGGTACCCATCCAATGGGTCCCAAATATCCAGGTTCAAGGGCATCTTCCTACATCGAAAACATGCATGAGAAACCCAGAAGATGGTACACCGTGTGATCGGGAAAGGTTTCTAAAACGCACCTCATTTCTCATCTCCTTGTGCTCCGGTTCGCCATTCCAGCCGCTATACTAGCAATCTCCCTGCTTGGAGAATCAGCACCTTTAACCTCCTGTTCCGTACAGGTTGCAATTTGTCCTGAGGATGAACGGGAAGAGGGGGAACCAATGAGAGACTAGCTCTAGGTGTTGGGACAGGCACAGGTCACTCTATTTTCCCATCAGGAAGAAGAATTAACCTCAGGCTCAGCTTGCCGCCCGGAGCCAGAATAGGGCCTGAAGCAATCCTGCGCTTTTGCGGCCAGCTCCCAAGAAAGCGAGTTGAAAAATGGAGCTCAGGGGCACTGCAATTCACAAACCTGCAGAGTTAGAAATGATAACTCTCGTCCACAAATATATTGAGGGAAGGCAACGAAGAGGATTTGAAAGCAAGGCAGAATTGCAGGAATCAGATTTCAGGAGGTAGATTCGAATCGCCTTTAAAGAACAGGAAAAGCGGCAAAACCTCGACAATGATGCCCTTGGCCAAAAAGGGCGTATGCGTTTTTTCCTGAATATATTCAGGAAAAAACGCATACGCCCTTTTTGGCCAACCAAGCAACCTGGAAAGGCAAATCAGCGCTACAAAGAAGTCTCGCTTCCCATCGGTCAAAAGGGCCAGGCTGAATAAAGTGTCAAAACCAGAAATGCAGGACAGGCCATGGAGAAATGGGAGCCTTGCTACGCTGATGGGCGGGATGGAAATTGCCAACAGCCACTCTGGAGAAGTGTACGGTGTGTCCTGAAACATCTAAAAAACTCAGCTTAGAGAGCATAGGGCACTTCCACTCATGGGCGTATAAATTGGGAAAACTAAAAATCAGCAAGACACAGGCACCCCAAAGTTTAGGGCTGCTCTGTTGACAAGAACCTCCACTTTGTTACACCTTAAATATCCCAGGAAAGACAAGAATGGATAAAGAAGTTGTGGTCCTTATGTACAATGGAATATCACTCAGCCATGAAATCAACGTCATAAGGCTAGGAGCAGCATGATGAGTGGATTTGGGTACGACGATTCTAAGTGAAATAAGTCACACAGAAAAAGACACTTATCATAAGATATCACTTATAGAGGGAATGTAAAAACCGCTACCCTTGAACTGAATTACATAACAGGTCAGAGTCACACGTTTAGAAAACACACTAGGGCTGCTTAACGGGAAAGGTGAGGTGGGGTGATGCATAAAACAAGGGTTTCAAATTAGCTCAGATAGCGTTCCATAAACCCAATATGTAATAGACAAGACCTACTCCTTCCTCAGTGAACTGGACTCAACACGCCCTATTCATCGCCCAAGAATATATCTGACTAGTAAGAATCTTAAAACCTATGTATTGATATCTCTCTGTAAGTGAGTGAAGTGGGTGAAAAGCGGCATAACCACAGCAGTGAAAAGCAGCTAAACCCCATTATACAAATCAATTACTTTTAAAAACCCGTGAAACAAAGACAGTGAAAGAGAGAGAAATTCTGACAAAATTCGTTCAGGGGCTGTGATGCAACCTGGATTGACCATATGTAGACCCACAGATGGATGAGACATAAGGGTGGACACTCTTGGGGCTGAGAGGTTTGGTGAGGTTGGGTGAGCAAACGCAGACCCTTTAAAGTAATACTGTGTGGTACCCATCCCATGGGTCCCAAATCTCCAGGTTCAAGGGCATCTTCCTACATCGAAAACATGCATGAGAAACCCAGAAGATGGTACACCGTGTGATCGGGACAGGTTTCTAAAACGCACCTCATTTCTCATCTCCTTGTGCTCCGGTTTGCCATTCCAGCCGCTATACTAGCAATCTCCCTGCTTGGAGAATCAGCACCTTTAACCTCCTGTTCCGTACAGGTTGCAATTTGTCCTGAGGATGAACGGGAAGAGGGGGAACCAATGAGAGACTAGCTCTAGGTGTTGGGACAGGCACAGGTCACTCTATTTTCCCATCAGGAAGAAGAATTAACCTCAGGCTCAGCTTGCCGCCCGGAGCCAGAATAGGGCCTGAAGCAATCCTGCGCTTTTGCGGCCAGCTCCCAAGAAAGCGAGTTGAAAAATGGAGCTCAGGGGCACTGCAATTCACAAACCTGCAGAGTTAGAAATGATAACTCTCGTCCACAAATATATTGAGGGAAGGCAACGAAGAGGATTTGAAAGCAAGGCAGAATTGCAGGAATCAGATTTCAGGAGGTAGATTCGAATCGCCTTTAAAGCACAGGAAAAGTGGCAAAACCTCGACAATGATGCCCTTGGCCAGAAAGGGCCTATGCGTTTTTTCCTGAATATATCCAGGAAAAAACGCATACGCCCTTTTTGGCCAACCAAGCAACCTGGAAAGGCAAATCAGCGCTACAAAGAAGTCTCGCTTCCCATCGGTCAAAAGGGCCAGGCTGAATAAAGTGTCAAACCCAGAAATGCAGGACAGGCCATGGAGAAATGGGAGCCTTGCTACGCTGATGGGCGGGATGGAAATTGCCAACAGCCACTCTGGAGAAGTGTACGGTGTGTCCTGAAACATCTAAAAAACTCAGCTTAGAGAGCATAGGGCACTTCCACTCACGGGCGTATGAATTGGGAAAACTAAAAATCAGCAAGACACAGGCACCCCAAAGTTTAGGGCTGCTCTGTTGACAAGAACCTCCACTTTGTTACACCTTAAATATCCCAGGAAAGACAAGAATGGATTAAGAAGTTGTGGTCCTTATGTACAATGGAATATCACTCAGCCATGAAATCAACGTCATAAGGCTAGTAGCAGCATGATGAGTGGATTTGGGTACGACGATTCTAAGTGAAATAAGTCACACAGAAAAAGACACTTATCATAAGATATCACTTATAGAGGGAATGTAAAAACCGCTACCCTTGAACTGAATTACATAACAGGTCAGAGTCACACGTTTAGAAAACACACTAGGGCTGCTTAACGGGAAAGGTGAGGTGGGGTGATGCATAAAACAAGGGTTTCAAATTAGCTCAGATAGCGTTCCATAAACCCAATATGTAATAGAAAAGACCTACTCCTTCCTCAGTGAACTGGACTCAACACGCCCTATTCATCGCCCAAGAATATATCTGACTAGTAAGAATCTTAAAACCTATGTATTGATATCTCTCTGTAAGTGAGTGAAGTGGGTGAAAAGCGGCATAACCACAGCAGTGAAAAGCAGCTAAACCCCATTATACAAATCAATTACTTTTAAAAACCCGTGAAACAAAGACAGTGAAAGAGAGAGAAATTCTGACAAAATTCGTTCAGGGGCTGTGATGCAACCTGGATTGACCATATGTAGACCCACAGATGGATGAGACATAAGGGTGGACACTCTTGGGGCTGAGAGGTTTGGTGAGGTTGGGTGAGCAAACGCAGACCCTTTAAAGTAATAATGTGTGGTACCCATCCAATGGGTCCCAAATATCCAGGTTCAAGGGCATCTTCCTACATCGAAAACATGCATGAGAAACCCAGAAGATGGTACACCGTGTGATCGGGAAAGGTTTCTAAAACGCACCTCATTTCTCATCTCCTTGTGCTCCGGTTCGCCATTCCAGCCGCTATACTAGCAATCTCCCTGCTTGGAGAATCAGCACCTTTAACCTCCTGTTCCGTACAGGTTGCAATTTGTCCTGAGGATGAACGGGAAGAGGGGGAACCAATGAGAGACTAGCTCTAGGTGTTGGGACAGGCACAGGTCACTCTATTTTCCCATCAGGAAGAAGAATTAACCTCAGGCTCAGCTTGCCGCCCGGAGCCAGAATAGGGCCTGAAGCAATCCTGCGCTTTTGCGGCCAGCTCCCAAGAAAGCGAGTTGAAAAATGGAGCTCAGGGGCACTGCAATTCACAAACCTGCAGAGTTAGAAATGATAACTCTCGTCCACAAATATATTGAGGGAAGGCAACGAAGAGGATTTGAAAGCAAGGCAGAATTGCAGGAATCAGATTTCAGGAGGTAGATTCGAATCGCCTTTAAAGAACAGGAAAAGCGGCAAAACCTCGACAATGATGCCCTTGGCCAAAAAGGGCGTATGCGTTTTTTCCTGAATATATTCAGGAAAAAACGCATACGCCCTTTTTGGCCAACCAAGCAACCTGGAAAGGCAAATCAGCGCTACAAAGAAGTCTCGCTTCCCATCGGTCAAAAGGGCCAGGCTGAATAAAGTGTCAAAACCAGAAATGCAGGACAGGCCATGGAGAAATGGGAGCCTTGCTACGCTGATGGGCGGGATGGAAATTGCCAACAGCCACTCTGGAGAAGTGTACGGTGTGTCCTGAAACATCTAAAAAACTCAGCTTAGAGAGCATAGGGCACTTCCACTCATGGGCGTATAAATTGGGAAAACTAAAAATCAGCAAGACACAGGCACCCCAAAGTTTAGGGCTGCTCTGTTGACAAGAACCTCCACTTTGTTACACCTTAAATATCCCAGGAAAGACAAGAATGGATAAAGAAGTTGTGGTCCTTATGTACAATGGAATATCACTCAGCCATGAAATCAACGTCATAAGGCTAGGAGCAGCATGATGAGTGGATTTGGGTACGACGATTCTAAGTGAAATAAGTCACACAGAAAAAGACACTTATCATAAGATATCACTTATAGAGGGAATGTAAAAACCGCTACCCTTGAACTGAATTACATAACAGGTCAGAGTCACACGTTTAGAAAACACACTAGGGCTGCTTAACGGGAAAGGTGAGGTGGGGTGATGCATAAAACAAGGGTTTCAAATTAGCTCAGATAGCGTTCCATAAACCCAATATGTAATAGACAAGACCTACTCCTTCCTCAGTGAACTGGACTCAACACGCCCTATTCATCGCCCAAGAATATATCTGACTAGTAAGAATCTTAAAACCTATGTATTGATATCTCTCTGTAAGTGAGTGAAGTGGGTGAAAAGCGGCATAACCACAGCAGTGAAAAGCAGCTAAACCCCATTATACAAATCAATTACTTTTAAAAACCCGTGAAACAAAGACAGTGAAAGAGAGAGAAATTCTGACAAAATTCGTTCAGGGGCTGTGATGCAACCTGGATTGACCATATGTAGACCCACAGATGGATGAGACATAAGGGTGGACACTCTTGGGGCTGAGAGGTTTGGTGAGGTTGGGTGAGCAAACGCAGACCCTTTAAAGTAATACTGTGTGGTACCCATCCCATGGGTCCCAAATCTCCAGGTTCAAGGGCATCTTCCTACATCGAAAACATGCATGAGAAACCCAGAAGATGGTACACCGTGTGATCGGGACAGGTTTCTAAAACGCACCTCATTTCTCATCTCCTTGTGCTCCGGTTTGCCATTCCAGCCGCTATACTAGCAATCTCCCTGCTTGGAGAATCAGCACCTTTAACCTCCTGTTCCGTACAGGTTGCAATTTGTCCTGAGGATGAACGGGAAGAGGGGGAACCAATGAGAGACTAGCTCTAGGTGTTGGGACAGGCACAGGTCACTCTATTTTCCCATCAGGAAGAAGAATTAACCTCAGGCTCAGCTTGCCGCCCGGAGCCAGAATAGGGCCTGAAGCAATCCTGCGCTTTTGCGGCCAGCTCCCAAGAAAGCGAGTTGAAAAATGGAGCTCAGGGGCACTGCAATTCACAAACCTGCAGACTTAGAAATGATAACTCTCGTCCACAAATATATTGAGGGAAGGCAACGAAGAGGATTTGAAAGCAAGGCAGAATTGCAGGAATCAGATTTCAGGAGGTAGATTCGAATCGCCTTTAAAGCACAGGGAAAGCGGCAAAACCTCGACAATGATGCCCTTGGCCAGAAAGGGCCTATGCGTTTTTTCCTGAATATATCCAGGAAAAAACGCATACGCCCTTTTTGGCCAACCAAGCAACCTGGAAAGGCAAATCAGCGCTACAAAGAAGTCTCGCTTCCCATCGGTCAAAAGGGCCAGGCTGAATAAACTGTCAAACCCAGAAATGCAGGACAGGCCATGGAGAAATGGGAGCCTTGCTACGCTGATGGGCGGGATGGAAATTGCCAACAGCCACTCTGGAGAAGTGTACGGTGTGTCCTGAAACATCTAAAAAACTCAGCTTAGAGAGCATAGGGCACTTCCACTCACGGGCGTATGAATTGGGAAAACTAAAAATCAGCAAGACACAGGCACCCCAAAGTTTAGGGCTGCTCTGTTGACAAGAACCTCCACTTTGTTACACCTTAAATATCCCAGGAAAGACAAGAATGGATTAAGAAGTTGTGGTCCTTATGTACAATGGAATATCACTCAGCCATGAAATCAACGTCATAAGGCTAGTAGCAGCATGATGAGTGGATTTGGGTACGACGATTCTAAGTGAAATAAGTCACACAGAAAAAGACACTTATCATAAGATATCACTTATAGAGGGAATGTAAAAACCGCCACCCTTGAACTGAATTACATAACAGGTCAGAGTCACACGTTTAGAAAACACACTAGGGCTGCTTAACGGGAAAGGTGAGGTGGGGTGATGCATAAAACAAGGGTTTCAAATTAGCTCAGATAGCGTTCCATAAACCCAATATGTAATAGAAAAGACCTACTCCTTCCTCAGTGAACTGGACTCAACACGCCCTATTCATCGCCCAAGAATATATCTGACTAGTAAGAATCTTAAAACCTATGTATTGATATCTCTCTGTAAGTGAGTGAAGTGGGTGAAAAGCGGCATAACCACAGCAGTGAAAAGCAGCTAAACCCCATTATACAAATCAATTACTTTTAAAAACCCGTGAAACAAAGACAGTGAAAGAGAGAGAAATTCTGACAAAATTCGTTCAGGGGCTGTGATGCAACCTGGATTGACCATATGTAGACCCACAGATGGATGAGACATAAGGGTGGACACTCTTGGGGCTGAGAGGTTTGGTGAGGTTGGGTGAGCAAACGCAGACCCTTTAAAGTAATAATGTGTGGTACCCATCCAATGGGTCCCAAATATCCAGGTTCAAGGGCATCTTCCTACATCGAAAACATGCATGAGAAACCCAGAAGATGGTACACCGTGTGATCGGGAAAGGTTTCTAAAACGCACCTCATTTCTCATCTCCTTGTGCTCCGGTTCGCCATTCCAGCCGCTATACTAGCAATCTCCCTGCTTGGAGAATCAGCACCTTTAACCTCCTGTTCCGTACAGGTTGCAATTTGTCCTGAGGATGAACGGGAAGAGGGGGAACCAATGAGAGACTAGCTCTAGGTGTTGGGACAGGCACAGGTCACTCTATTTTCCCATCAGGAAGAAGAATTAACCTCAGGCTCAGCTTGCCGCCCGGAGCCAGAATAGGGCCTGAAGCAATCCTGCGCTTTTGCGGCCAGCTCCCAAGAAAGCGAGTTGAAAAATGGAGCTCAGGGGCACTGCAATTCACAAACCTGCAGAGTTAGAAATGATAACTCTCGTCCACAAATATATTGAGGGAAGGCAACGAAGAGGATTTGAAAGCAAGGCAGAATTGCAGGAATCAGATTTCAGGAGGTAGATTCGAATCGCCTTTAAAGAACAGGAAAAGCGGCAAAACCTCGACAATGATGCCCTTGGCCAAAAAGGGCGTATGCGTTTTTTCCTGAATATATTCAGGAAAAAACGCATACGCCCTTTTTGGCCAACCAAGCAACCTGGAAAGGCAAATCAGCGCTACAAAGAAGTCTCGCTTCCCATCGGTCAAAAGGGCCAGGCTGAATAAAGTGTCAAAACCAGAAATGCAGGACAGGCCATGGAGAAATGGGAGCCTTGCTACGCTGATGGGCGGGATGGAAATTGCCAACAGCCACTCTGGAGAAGTGTACGGTGTGTCCTGAAACATCTAAAAAACTCAGCTTAGAGAGCATAGGGCACTTCCACTCATGGGCGTATAAATTGGGAAAACTAAAAATCAGCAAGACACAGGCACCCCAAAGTTTAGGGCTGCTCTGTTGACAAGAACCTCCACTTTGTTACACCTTAAATATCCCAGGAAAGACAAGAATGGATAAAGAAGTTGTGGTCCTTATGTACAATGGAATATCACTCAGCCATGAAATCAACGTCATAAGGCTAGGAGCAGCATGATGAGTGGATTTGGGTACGACGATTCTAAGTGAAATAAGTCACACAGAAAAAGACACTTATCATAAGATATCACTTATAGAGGGAATGTAAAAACCGCTACCCTTGAACTGAATTACATAACAGGTCAGAGTCACACGTTTAGAAAACACACTAGGGCTGCTTAACGGGAAAGGTGAGGTGGGGTGATGCATAAAACAAGGGTTTCAAATTAGCTCAGATAGCGTTCCATAAACCCAATATGTAATAGACAAGACCTACTCCTTCCTCAGTGAACTGGACTCAACACGCCCTATTCATCGCCCAAGAATATATCTGACTAGTAAGAATCTTAAAACCTATGTATTGATATCTCTCTGTAAGTGAGTGAAGTGGGTGAAAAGCGGCATAACCACAGCAGTGAAAAGCAGCTAAACCCCATTATACAAATCAATTACTTTTAAAAACCCGTGAAACAAAGACAGTGAAAGAGAGAGAAATTCTGACAAAATTCGTTCAGGGGCTGTGATGCAACCTGGATTGACCATATGTAGACCCACAGATGGATGAGACATAAGGGTGGACACTCTTGGGGCTGAGAGGTTTGGTGAGCTTGGGTGAGCAAACGCAGACCCTTTAAAGTAATAATGTGTGGTACCCATCCAATGGGTCCCAAATATCCAGGTTCAAGGGCATCTTCCTACATCGAAAACATGCATGAGAAACCCAGAAGATGGTACACCGTGTGATCGGGAAAGGTTTCTAAAACGCACCTCATTTCTCATCTCCTTGTGCTCCGGTTCGCCATTCCAGCCGCTATACTAGCAATCTCCCTGCTTGGAGAATCAGCACCTTTAACCTCCTGTTCCGTACAGGTTGCAATTTGTCCTGAGGATGAACGGGAAGAGGGGGAACCAATGAGAGACTAGCTCTAGGTGTTGGGACAGGCACAGGTCACTCTATTTTCCCATCAGGAAGAAGAATTAACCTCAGGCTCAGCTTGCCGCCCGGAGCCAGAATAGGGCCTGAAGCAATCCTGCGCTTTTGCGGCCAGCTCCCAAGAAAGCGAGTTGAAAAATGGAGCTCAGGGGCACTGCAATTCACAAACCTGCAGAGTTAGAAATGATAACTCTCGTCCACAAATATATTGAGGGAAGGCAACGAAGAGGATTTGAAAGCAAGGCAGAATTGCAGGAATCAGATTTCAGGAGGTAGATTCGAATCGCCTTTAAAGAACAGGAAAAGCGGCAAAACCTCGACAATGATGCCCTTGGCCAAAAAGGGCGTATGCGTTTTTTCCTGAATATATTCAGGAAAAAACGCATACGCCCTTTTTGGCCAACCAAGCAACCTGGAAAGGCAAATCAGCGCTACAAAGAAGTCTCGCTTCCCATCGGTCAAAAGGGCCAGGCTGAATAAAGTGTCAAAACCAGAAATGCAGGACAGGCCATGGAGAAATGGGAGCCTTGCTACGCTGATGGGCGGGATGGAAATTGCCAACAGCCACTCTGGAGAAGTGTACGGTGTGTCCTGAAACATCTAAAAAACTCAGCTTAGAGAGCATAGGGCACTTCCACTCATGGGCGTATAAATTGGGAAAACTAAAAATCAGCAAGACACAGGCACCCCAAAGTTTAGGGCTGCTCTGTTGACAAGAACCTCCACTTTGTTACACCTTAAATATCCCAGGAAAGACAAGAATGGATAAAGAAGTTGTGGTCCTTATGTACAATGGAATATCACTCAGCCATGAAATCAACGTCATAAGGCTAGGAGCAGCATGATGAGTGGATTTGGGTACGACGATTCTAAGTGAAATAAGTCACACAGAAAAAGACACTTATCATAAGATATCACTTATAGAGGGAATGTAAAAACCGCTACCCTTGAACTGAATTACATAACAGGTCAGAGTCACACGTTTAGAAAACACACTAGGGCTGCTTAACGGGAAAGGTGAGGTGGGGTGATGCATAAAACAAGGGTTTCAAATTAGCTCAGATAGCGTTCCATAAACCCAATATGTAATAGACAAGACCTACTCCTTCCTCAGTGAACTGGACTCAACACGCCCTATTCATCGCCCAAGAATATATCTGACTAGTAAGAATCTTAAAACCTATGTATTGATATCTCTCTGTAAGTGAGTGAAGTGGGTGAAAAGCGGCATAACCACAGCAGTGAAAAGCAGCTAAACCCCATTATACAAATCAATTACTTTTAAAAACCCGTGAAACAAAGACAGTGAAAGAGAGAGAAATTCTGACAAAATTCGTTCAGGGGCTGTGATGCAACCTGGATTGACCATATGTAGACCCACAGATGGATGAGACATAAGGGTGGACACTCTTGGGGCTGAGAGGTTTGGTGAGGTTGGGTGAGCAAACGCAGAGCCTTTAAAGTAATACTGTGTGGTACCCATCCCATGGGTCCCAAATCTCCAGGTTCAAGGGCATCTTCCTACATCGAAAACATGCATGAGAAACCCAGAAGATGGTACACCGTGTGATCGGGAAAGGTTTCTAAAACGCACCTCATTTCTCATCTCCTTGTGCTCCGGTTCGCCATTCCAGCCGCTATACTAGCAATCTCCCTGCTTGGAGAATCAGCACCTTTAACCTCCTGTTCCGTACAGGTTGCAATTTGTCCTGAGGATGAACGGGAAGAGGGGGAACCAATGAGAGACTAGCTCTAGGTGTTGGGACAGGCACAGGTCACTCTATTTTCCCATCAGGAAGAAGAATTAACCTCAGGCTCAGCTTGCCGCCCGGAGCCAGAATAGGGCCTGAAGCAATCCTGCGCTTTTGCGGCCAGCTCCCAAGAAAGCGAGTTGAAAAATGGAGCTCAGGGGCACTGCAATTCACAAACCTGCAGACTTAGAAATGATAACTCTCGTCCACAAATATATTGAGGGAAGGCAACGAAGAGGATTTGAAAGCAAGGCAGAATTGCAGGAATCAGATTTCAGGAGGTAGATTCGAATCGCCTTTAAAGCACAGGGAAAGCGGCAAAACCTCGACAATGATGCCCTTGGCCAGAAAGGGCCTATGCGTTTTTTCCTGAATATATTCAGGAAAAAACGCATACGCCCTTTTTGGCCAACCAAGCAACCTGGAAAGGCAAATCAGCGCTACAAAGAAGTCTCGCTTCCCATCGGTCAAAAGGGCCAGGCTGAATAAAGTGTCAAAACCAGAAATGCAGGACAGGCCATGGAGAAATGGGAGCCTTGCTACGCTGATGGGCGGGATGGAAATTGCCAACAGCCACTCTGGAGAAGTGTACGGTGTGTCCTGAAACATCTAAAAAACTCAGCTTAGAGAGCATAGGGCACTTCCACTCATGGGCGTATAAATTGGGAAAACTAAAAATCAGCAAGACACAGGCACCCCAAAGTTTAGGGCTGCTCTGTTGACAAGAACCTCCACTTTGTTACACCTTAAATATCCCAGGAAAGACAAGAATGGATTAAGAAGTTGTGGTCCTTATGTACAATGGAATATCACTCAGCCATGAAATCAACGTCATAAGGCTAGTAGCAGCATGATGAGTGGATTTGGGTACGACGATTCTAAGTGAAATAAGTCACACAGAAAAAGACACTTATCATAAGATATCACTTATAGAGGGAATGTAAAAACCGCCACCCTTGAACTGAATTACATAACAGGTCAGAGTCACACGTTTAGAAAACACACTAGGGCTGCTTAACGGGAAAGGTGAGGTGGGGTGATGCATAAAACAAGGGTTTCAAATTAGCTCAGATAGCGTTCCATAAACCCAATATGTAATAGAAAAGACCTACTCCTTCCTCAGTGAACTGGACTCAACACGCCCTATTCATCGCCCAAGAATATATCTGACTAGTAAGAATCTTAAAACCTATGTATTGATATCTCTCTGTAAGTGAGTGAAGTGGGTGAAAAGCGGCATAACCACAGCAGTGAAAAGCAGCTAAACCCCATTATACAAATCAATTACTTTTAAAAACCCGTGAAACAAAGACAGTGAAAGAGAGAGAAATTCTGACAAAATTCGTTCAGGGGCTGTGATGCAACCTGGATTGACCATATGTAGACCCACAGATG
The DNA here is from genome assembly GCF_965194805.1 of Balaenoptera borealis. Lineage (NCBI taxonomy): Eukaryota > Metazoa > Chordata > Mammalia > Artiodactyla > Balaenopteridae > Balaenoptera > Balaenoptera borealis. The sequence goes on from NW_028123142.1 coordinate 22,812, forward strand.
GATGAGACATAAGGGTGGACACTCTTGGGGCTGAGAGGTTTGGTGAGCTTGGGTGAGCAAACGCAGACCCTTTAAAGTAATAATGTGTGGTACCCATCCAATGGGTCCCAAATATCCAGGTTCAAGGGCATCTTCCTACATCGAAAACATGCATGAGAAACCCAGAAGATGGTACACCGTGTGATCGGGAAAGGTTTCTAAAACGCACCTCATTTCTCATCTCCTTGTGCTCCGGTTCGCCATTCCAGCCGCTATACTAGCAATCTCCCTGCTTGGAGAATCAGCACCTTTAACCTCCTGTTCCGTACAGGTTGCAATTTGTCCTGAGGATGAACGGGAAGAGGGGGAACCAATGAGAGACTAGCTCTAGGTGTTGGGACAGGCACAGGTCACTCTATTTTCCCATCAGGAAGAAGAATTAACCTCAGGCTCAGCTTGCCGCCCGGAGCCAGAATAGGGCCTGAAGCAATCCTGCGCTTTTGCGGCCAGCTCCCAAGAAAGCGAGTTGAAAAATGGAGCTCAGGGGCACTGCAATTCACAAACCTGCAGAGTTAGAAATGATAACTCTCGTCCACAAATATATTGAGGGAAGGCAACGAAGAGGATTTGAAAGCAAGGCAGAATTGCAGGAATCAGATTTCAGGAGGTAGATTCGAATCGCCTTTAAAGAACAGGAAAAGCGGCAAAACCTCGACAATGATGCCCTTGGCCAAAAAGGGCGTATGCGTTTTTTCCTGAATATATTCAGGAAAAAACGCATACGCCCTTTTTGGCCAACCAAGCAACCTGGAAAGGCAAATCAGCGCTACAAAGAAGTCTCGCTTCCCATCGGTCAAAAGGGCCAGGCTGAATAAAGTGTCAAAACCAGAAATGCAGGACAGGCCATGGAGAAATGGGAGCCTTGCTACGCTGATGGGCGGGATGGAAATTGCCAACAGCCACTCTGGAGAAGTGTACGGTGTGTCCTGAAACATCTAAAAAACTCAGCTTAGAGAGCATAGGGCACTTCCACTCATGGGCGTATAAATTGGGAAAACTAAAAATCAGCAAGACACAGGCACCCCAAAGTTTAGGGCTGCTCTGTTGACAAGAACCTCCACTTTGTTACACCTTAAATATCCCAGGAAAGACAAGAATGGATAAAGAAGTTGTGGTCCTTATGTACAATGGAATATCACTCAGCCGTGAAATCAACGTCATAAGGCTAGGAGCAGCATGATGAGTGGATTTGGGTACGACGATTCTAAGTGAAATAAGTCACACAGAAAAAGACACTTATCATAAGATATCACTTATAGAGGGAATGTAAAAACCGCTACCCTTGAACTGAATTACATAACAGGTCAGAGTCACACGTTTAGAAAACACACTAGGGCTGCTTAACGGGAAAGGTGAGGTGGGGTGATGCATAAAACAAGGGTTTCAAATAAGCTCAGATAGCGTTCCATAAACCCAATATGTAATAGACAAGACCTACTCCTTCCTCTGTGAACTGGACTCAGCACGCCCTATTCATCGCCCAAGAATATATCTGACTAGTAAGAATCTTAAAACCTATGTATTTATATCTCTCTGTAAGTGAGTGAAGTGGGTGAAAAGCGGCATAACCACAGCAGTGAAAAGCAGCTAAACCCCATTATACAAATCAATTACTTTTAAAAACCCGTGAAACAAAAACAGTGAAAGAGAGAGAAATTCTGACAAAATTCGTTCAGGGGCTGTGATGCAACCTGGATTGACCATATGTAGACCCACAGATGGATGAGACATAAGGGTGGACACTCTTGGGGCTGAGAGGTTTGGTGAGGTTGGGTGAGCAAACGCAGACCCTTTAAAGTAATACTGTGTGGTACCCATCCCATGGGTCCCAAATCTCCAGGTTCAAGGGCATCTTCCTACATCGAAAACATGCATGAGAAACCCAGAAGATGGTACACCGTGTGATCGGGAAAGGTTTCTAAAACGCACCTCATTTCTCATCTCCTTGTGCTCCGGTTCGCCATTCCAGCCGCTATACTAGCAATCTCCCTGCTTGGAGAATCAGCACCTTTAACCTCCTGTTCCGTACAGGTTGCAATTTGTCCTGAGGATGAACGGGAAGAGGGGGAACCAATGAGAGACTAGCTCTAGGTGTTGGGACAGGCACAGGTCACTCTATTTTCCCATCAGGAAGAAGAATTAACCTCAGGCTCAGCTTGCCGCCCGAAACAAGAATAGGGCCTGAAGCAATCCTGCGCTTTTGCGGCCAGCTCCCAAGAAAGCGAGTTGAAAAATGGAGCTCAGGGGCACTGCAATTCACAAACCTGCAGACTTAGAAATGATAACTCTCGTCCACAAATATATTGAGGGAAGGCAACGAAGAGGATTTGAAAGCAAGGCAGAATTGCAGTAATCAGATTTCAGGAGGTAGATTCGAATCGCCTTTAAAGCACAGGAAAAGCGGCAAAACCTCGACAATGATGCCCTTGGCCAAAAAGGGCCTATGCGTTTTTTCCTGAATATATCCAGGAAAAAACGCATACGCCCTTTTTGGCCAACCAAGCAACCTGGAAAGGCAAATCAGCGCTACAAAGAAGTCTCGCTTCCCATCGGTCAAAAGGGCCAGGCTGAATAAAGTGTCAAACCCAGAAATGCAGGACAGGCCATGGAGAAATGGGAGCCTTGCTACGCTGATGGGCGGGATGGAAATTGCCAACAGCCACTCTGGAGAAGTGTACGGTGTGTCCTGAAACATCTAAAAAACTCAGCTTAGAGAGCATAGGGCACTTCCACTCACGGGCGTATGAATTGGGAAAACTAAAAATCAGCAAGACACAGGCACCCCAAAGTTTAGGGCTGCTCTGTTGACAAGAACCTCCACTTTGTTACACCTTAAATATCCCAGGAAAGACAAGAATGGATTAAGAAGTTGTGGTCCTTATGTACAATGGAATATCACTCAGCCATGAAATCAACGTCATAAGGCTAGTAGCAGCATGATGAGTGGATTTGGGTACGACGATTCTAAGTGAAATAAGTCACACAGAAAAAGACACTTATCATAGATATCACTTATAGAGGGAATGTAAAAACCGCTACCCTTGAACTGAATTACATAACAGGTCACAGTCACACGTTTAGAAAACACACTAGGGCTGCTTAACGGGAAAGGTGAGGTGGGGTGATGCATAAAACAAGGGTTTCAAATTAGCTCAGATAGCGTTCCATAAACCCAATATGTAATAGAAAAGACCTACTCCTTCCTCAGTGAACTGGACTCAACACGCCCTATTCATCGCCCAAGAATATATCTGACTAGTAAGAATCTTAAAACCTATGTATTTATATCTCTCTGTAAGTGAGTGAAGTGGGTGAAAAGCGGCATAACCACAGCAGTGAAAAGCAGCTAAACCCCATTATACAAATCAATTACTTTTAAAAACCCGTGAAACAAAGACAGTGAAAGAGAGAGAAATTCTGACAAAATTCGTTCAGGGGCTGTGATGCAACCTGGATTGACCATATGTAGACCCACAGATGGATGAGACATAAGGGTGGACACTCTTGGGGCTGAGAGGTTTGGTGGGGTTGGGTGAGCAAACGCAGACCCTTGAAAGTCATACTGTGTGGTACCCATCCCATGGGTCCCAAATCTCCAGGTTCAAGGGCATCTTCCTACATCGAAAACATGCATGAGAAACCCAGAAGATGGTACACCGTGTGATCGGGAAAGGTTTCTAAAACGCACCTCATTTCTCATCTCCTTGTGCTCCGGTTCGCCATTCCAGCTGCTATACTAGCAATCTCCCTGCTTGGAGAATCAGCACCTTTAACCTCCTGTTCCGTACAGGTTGCAATTTGTCCTGAGGATGAACGGGAAGAGGGGGAAACAATGAGAGACTAGCTCTAGGTGTTGGGACAGGCACAGGTCACTCTATTTTCCCATCAGGAAGAAGAATTAACCTCATGCTCAGCTTGCCGCCCGGAGCCAGAATAGGGCCTGAAGCAATCCTGCGCTTTTGCGGCCAGCTCCCAAGAAAGCGAGTTGAAAAGTGGAGCTCAGGGGCACTGCAATTCACAAACCTGCAGAGTTAGAAATGATAACTCTCGTCCACAAATACATTGAGGGAAGGCAACGAAGAGGATTTGAAAGCAAGGCAGAACTGCAGGAATCAGATTTCAGGAGGTAGATTCGAATCGCCTTTAAAGCACAGGAAAAGCGGCAAAACCTCGACAATGATGCCCTTGGCCAAAAAGGGCGTATGCGTTTTTTCCTGAATATATTCAGGAAAAAACGCATACGCCCTTTTTGGCCAACCAAGCAACCTGGAAAGGCAAATCAGCGCTACAAAGAAGTCTCGCTTCCCATCGGTCAAAAGGGCCAGGCTGAATAAAGTGTCAAAACCAGAAATGCAGGACAGGCCATGGAGAAATGGGAGCCTTGCTACGCTGATGGGCGGGATGTAAATTGCCAACAGCCACTCTGGAGAAGTGTACGGTGTGTCCTGAAACATCTAAAAAACTCAGCTTAGAGAGCATAGGGCACTTCCACTCATGGGCGTATAAATAGGGAAAACTAAAAATCAGCAAGACACAGGCACCCCAAAGTTTAGGGCTGCTCTGTTGACAAGAACCTCCACTTTGTGACACCTTAAATATCCCAGGAAAGACAAGAATGGATAAAGAAGTTGTGGTCCTTATGTACAATGGAATATCACTCAGCCATGAAATCAACGTCATAAGGCTAGGAGCAGCATGATGAGTGGATTTGGGTACGACGATTCTAAGTGAAATAAGTCACACAGAAAAAGACACTTATCATAAGATATCACTTATAGAGGGAATGTAAAAACCGCTACCCTTGAACTGAATTACATAACAGGTCAGAGTCACACGTTTAGAAAACACACTAGGGCTGCTTAACGGGAAAGGTGAGGTGGGGTGATGCATAAAACAAGGGTTTCAAATTAGCTCAGATAGCGTTCCATAAACCCAATATGTAATAGACAAGACCTACTCCTTCCTCAGTGAACTGGACTCAACACGCCCTATTCATCGCCCAAGAATATATCTGACTAGTAAGAATGTTAAAACCTATGTATTGATATCTCTCTGTAAGTGAGTCAAGTGGGTGAAAAGCGGCATAAACACAGCAGTGAAAAGCAGCTAAACCCCATTATACAAATCAATTACTTTTAAAAACCCGTGAAACAAAGACATTGAAAGAGAGAGAAATTCTGACAAAATTCGTTCAGGGGCTGTGATGCAACCTGGATTGACCATATGTAGACCCACAGATGGATGAGACATAAGGGTGGACACTCTTGGGGCTGAGAGGTTTGGTGAGGTTGGGTGAGCAAACGCAGACCCTTTAAAGTAATAATGTGTGGTACCCATCCAATGGGTCCCAAATATCCAGGTTCAAGGGCATCTTCCTACATCGAAAACATGCATGAGAAACCCAGAAGATGGTACACCGTGTGATCGGGAAAGGTTTCTAAAACGCACCTCATTTCTCATCTCCTTGTGCTCCGGATCGCCATTCCAGCTGCTATACTAGCAATCTCCCTGCTTGGAGAATCAGCACCTTTAACCTCCTGTTCCGTACAGGTTGCAATTTGTCCTGAGGATGAACGGGAAGAGGGGGAACCAATGAGAGACTAGCTCTAGGTGTTGGGACAGGCACAGGTCACTCTATTTTCCCATCAGGAAGAAGAATTAACCTCAGGCTCAGCTTGCCGCCCGGAGCCAGAATAGGGCCTGAAGCAATCCTGCGCTTTTGCGGCCAGCTCCCAAGAAAGCGAGTTGAAAAATGGAGCTCAGGGGCACTGCAATTCACAAACCTGCAGAGTTAGAAATGATAACTCTCGTCCACAAATATATTGAGGGAAGGCAACGAAGAGGATTTGAAAGCAAGGCAGAATTGCAGGAATCAGATTTCAGGAGGTAGATTCGAATCGCCTTTAAAGAACAGGAAAAGCGGCAAAACCTCGACAATGATGCCCTTGGCCAAAAAGGGCGTATGCGTTTTTTCATGAATATATTCAGGAAAAAACGCATACGCCCTTTTTGGCCAACCAAGCAACCTGGAAAGGCAAATCAGCGCTACAAAGAAGTCTCGCTTCCCATCGGTCAAAAGGGCCAGGCTGAATAAAGTGTCAAACCCAGAAATGCAGGACAGGCCATGGAGAAATGGGAGCCTTGCTACGCTGATGGGCGGGATGGAAATTGCCAACAGCCACTCTGGAGAAGTGTACGGTGTGTCCTGAAACATCTAAAAAACTCAGCTTAGAGAGCATAGGGCACTTCCACTCATGGGCGTATAAATTGGGAAAACTAAAAATCAGCAAGACACAGGCACCCCAAAGTTTAGGGCTGCTCTGTTGACAAGAACCTCCACTTTGTGACACCTTAAATATCCCAGGAAAGACAAGAATGGATAAAGAAGTTGTGGTCCTTATGTACAATGGAATATCACTCAGCCATGAAATCAACGTCATAAGGCTAGGAGCAGCATGATGAGTGGATTTGGGTACGACGATTCTAAGTGAAATAAGTCACACAGAAAAAGACACTTATCATAAGATATCACTTATAGAGGGAATGTAAAAACCGCTACCCTTGAACTGAATTACATAACAGGTCAGAGTCACACGTTTAGAAAACACACTAGGGCTGCTTAACGGGAAAGGTGAGGTGGGGTGATGCATAAAACAAGGGTTTCAAATTAGCTCAGATAGCGTTCCATAAACCCAATATGTAATAGACAAGACCTACTCCTTCCTCAGTGAACTGGACTCAACACGCCCTATTCATCGCCCAAGAATATATCTGACTAGTAAGAATCTTAAAACCTATGTATTGATATCTCTCTGTAAGTGAGTGAAGTGGGTGAAAAGCGGCATAACCACAGCAGTGAAAAGCAGCTAAACCCCATTATACAAATCAATTACTTTTAAAAACCCGTGAAACAAAGACAGTGAAAGAGAGAGAAATTCTGACAAAATTCGTTCAGGGGCTGTGATGCAACCTGGATTGACCATATGTAGACCCACAGATGGATGAGACATAAGGGTGGACACTCTTGGGGCTGAGAGGTTTGGTGAGGTTGGGTGAGCAAACGCAGAGCCTTTAAAGTAATACTGTGTGGTACCCATCCCATGGGTCCCAAATCTCCAGGTTCAAGGGCATCTTCCTACATCGAAAACATGCATGAGAAACCCAGAAGATGGTACACCGTGTGATCGGGAAAGGTTTCTAAAACGCACCTCATTTCTCATCTCCTTGTGCTCCGGTTCGCCATTCCAGCCGCTATACTAGCAATCTCCCTGCTTGGAGAATCAGCACCTTTAACCTCCTGTTCCGTACAGGTTGCAATTTGTCCTGAGGATGAACGGGAAGAGGGGGAACCAATGAGAGACTAGCTCTAGGTGTTGGGACAGGCACAGGTCACTCTATTTTCCCATCAGGAAGAAGAATTAACCTCAGGCTCAGCTTGCCGCCCGGAGCCAGAATAGGGCCTGAAGCAATCCTGCGCTTTTGCGGCCAGCTCCCAAGAAAGCGAGTTGAAAAATGGAGCTCAGGGGCACTGCAATTCACAAACCTGCAGACTTAGAAATGATAACTCTCGTCCACAAATATATTGAGGGAAGGCAACGAAGAGGATTTGAAAGCAAGGCAGAATTGCAGGAATCAGATTTCAGGAGGTAGATTCGAATCGCCTTTAAAGCACAGGGAAAGCGGCAAAACCTCGACAATGATGCCCTTGGCCAAAAAGGGCGTATGCGTTTTTTCCTGAATATATTCAGGAAAAAACGCATACGCCCTTTTTGGCCAACCAAGCAACCTGGAAAGGCAAATCAGCGCTACAAAGAAGTCTCGCTTCCCATCGGTCAAAAGGGCCAGGCTGAATAAAGTGTCAAAACCAGAAATGCAGGACAGGCCATGGAGAAATGGGAGCCTTGCTACGCTGATGGGCGGGATGTAAATTGCCAACAGCCACTCTGGAGAAGTGTACGGTGTGTCCTGAAACATCTAAAAAACTCAGCTTAGAGAGCATAGGGCACTTCCACTCATGGGCGTATAAATTGGGAAAACTAAAAATCAGCAAGACACAGGCACCCCAAAGTTTAGGGCTGCTCTGTTGACAAGAACCTCCACTTTGTGACACCTTAAATATCCCAGGAAAGACAAGAATGGATAAAGAAGTTGTGGTCCTTATGTACAATGGAATATCACTCAGCCATGAAATCAACGTCATAAGGCTAGGAGCAGCATGATGAGTGGATTTGGGTACGACGATTCTAAGTGAAATAAGTCACACAGAAAAAGACACTTATCATAGATATCACTTATAGAGGGAATGTAAAAACCGCTACCCTTGAACTGAATTACATAACAGGTCAGAGTCACACGTTTAGAAAACACACTAGGGCTGCTTAACGGGAAAGGTGAGGTGGGGTGATGCATAAAACAAGGGTTTCAAATTAGCTCAGATAGCGTTCCATAAACCCAATATGTAATAGGCAAGACCTACTCCTTCCTCAGTGAACTGGACTCAACACGCCCTATTCATCGCCCAAGAATATATCTGACTAGTAAGAATCTTAAAACCTATGTATTTATATCTCTCTGTAAGTGAGTGAAGTGGGTGAAAAGCGGCATAACCACAGCAGTGAAAAGGAGCTAAACCCCATTATACAAATCAATTACTTTTAAAAACCCGTGAAACAAAGACAGTGAAAGAGAGAGAAATTCTGACAAAATTCGTTCAGGGGCTGTGATGCAACCTGGATTGACCATATGTAGACCCACAGATGGATGAGACATAAGGGTGGACACTCTTGGGGCTGAGAGGTTTGGTGAGGTTGGGTGAGCAAACGCAGAGCCTTTAAAGTAATACTGTGTGGTACCCATCCCATGGGTCCCAAATCTCCAGGTTCAAGGGCATCTTCCTACATCGAAAACATGCATGAGAAACCCAGAAGATGGTACACCGTGTGATCGGGAAAGGTTTCTAAAACGCACCTCATTTCTCATCTCCTTGTGCTCCGGTTCGCCATTCCAGCCGCTATACTAGCAATCTCCCTGCTTGGAGAATCAGCACCTTTAACCTCCTGTTCCGTACAGGTTGCAATTTGTCCTGAGGATGAACGGGAAGAGGGGGAACCAATGAGAGACTAGCTCTAGGTGTTGGGACAGGCACAGGTCACTCTATTTTCCCATCAGGAAGAAGAATTAACCTCAGGCTCAGCTTGCCGCCCGGAGCCAGAATAGGGCCTGAAGCAATCCTGCGCTTTTGCGGCCAGCTCCCAAGAAAGCGAGTTGAAAAATGGAGCTCGGGGCACTGCAATTCACAAACCTGCAGACTTAGAAATGATAACTCTCGTCCACAAATATATTGAGGGAAGGCAACGAAGAGGATTTGAAAGCAAGGCAGAATTGCAGGAATCAGATTTCAGGAGGTAGATTCGAATCGCCTTTAAAGCACAGGAAAAGTGGCAAAACCTCGACAATGATGCCCTTGGCCAGAAAGGGCCTATGCGTTTTTTCCTGAATATATCCAGGAAAAAACGCATACGCCCTTTTTGGCCAACCAAGCAACCTGGAAAGGCAAATCAGCGCTACAAAGAAGTCTCGCTTCCCATCGGTCAAAAGGGCCAGGCTGAATAAAGTGTCAAACCCAGAAATGCAGGACAGGCCATGGAGAAATGGGAGCCTTGCTACGCTGATGGGCGGGATGGAAATTGCCAACAGCCACTCTGGAGAAGTGTACGGTGTGTCCTGAAACATCTAAAAAACTCAGCTTAGAGAGCATAGGGCACTTCCACTCACGGGCGTATGAATTGGGAAAACTAAAAATCAGCAAGACACAGGCACCCCAAAGTTTAGGGCTGCTCTGTTGACAAGAACCTCCACTTTGTTACACCTTAAATATCCCAGGAAAGACAAGAATGGATTAAGAAGTTGTGGTCCTTATGTACAATGGAATATCACTCAGCCATGAAATCAACGTCATAAGGCTAGTAGCAGCATGATGAGTGGATTTGGGTACGACGATTCTAAGTGAAATAAGTCACACAGAAAAAGACACTTATCATAAGATATCACTTATAGAGGGAATGTAAAAACCGCTACCCTTGAACTGAATTACATAACAGGTCAGAGTCACACGTTTAGAAAACACACTAGGGCTGCTTAACGGGAAAGGTGAGGTGGGGTGATGCATAAAACAAGGGTTTCAAATTAGCTCAGATAGCGTTCCATAAACCCAATATGTAATAGAAAAGACCTACTCCTTCCTCAGTGAACTGGACTCAACACGCCCTATTCATCGCCCAAGAATATATCTGACTAGTAAGAATCTTAAAACCTATGTATTGATATCTCTCTGTAAGTGAGTGAAGTGGGTGAAAAGCGGCATAACCACAGCAGTGAAAAGCAGCTAAACCCCATTATACAAATCAATTACTTTTAAAAACCCGTGAAACAAAGACAGTGAAAGAGAGAGAAATTCTGACAAAATTCGTTCAGGGGCTGTGATGCAACCTGGATTGACCATATGTAGACCCACAGATGGATGAGACATAAGGGTGGACACTCTTGGGGCTGAGAGGTTTGGTGAGGTTGGGTGAGCAAACGCAGACCCTTTAAAGTAATAATGTGTGGTACCCATCCAATGGGTCCCAAATATCCAGGTTCAAGGGCATCTTCCTACATCGAAAACATGCATGAGAAACCCAGAAGATGGTACACCGTGTGATCGGGAAAGGTTTCTAAAACGCACCTCATTTCTCATCTCCTTGTGCTCCGGTTCGCCATTCCAGCCGCTATACTAGCAATCTCCCTGCTTGGAGAATCAGCACCTTTAACCTCCTGTTCCGTACAGGTTGCAATTTGTCCTGAGGATGAACGGGAAGAGGGGGAACCAATGAGAGACTAGCTCTAGGTGTTGGGACAGGCACAGGTCACTCTATTTTCCCATCAGGAAGAAGAATTAACCTCAGGCTCAGCTTGCCGCCCGGAGCCAGAATAGGGCCTGAAGCAATCCTGCGCTTTTGCGGCCAGCTCCCAAGAAAGCGAGTTGAAAAATGGAGCTCAGGGGCACTGCAATTCACAAACCTGCAGAGTTAGAAATGATAACTCTCGTCCACAAATATATTGAGGGAAGGCAACGAAGAGGATTTGAAAGCAAGGCAGAATTGCAGGAATCAGATTTCAGGAGGTAGATTCGAATCGCCTTTAAAGAACAGGAAAAGCGGCAAAACCTCGACAATGATGCCCTTGGCCAAAAAGGGCGTATGCGTTTTTTCCTGAATATATTCAGGAAAAAACGCATACGCCCTTTTTGGCCAACCAAGCAACCTGGAAAGGCAAATCAGCGCTACAAAGAAGTCTCGCTTCCCATCGGTCAAAAGGGCCAGGCTGAATAAAGTGTCAAAACCAGAAATGCAGGACAGGCCATGGAGAAATGGGAGCCTTGCTACGCTGATGGGCGGGATGGAAATTGCCAACAGCCACTCTGGAGAAGTGTACGGTGTGTCCTGAAACATCTAAAAAACTCAGCTTAGAGAGCATAGGGCACTTCCACTCATGGGCGTATAAATTGGGAAAACTAAAAATCAGCAAGACACAGGCACCCCAAAGTTTAGGGCTGCTCTGTTGACAAGAACCTCCACTTTGTTACACCTTAAATATCCCAGGAAAGACAAGAATGGATAAAGAAGTTGTGGTCCTTATGTACAATGGAATATCACTCAGCCATGAAATCAACGTCATAAGGCTAGGAGCAGCATGATGAGTGGATTTGGGTACGACGATTCTAAGTGAAATAAGTCACACAGAAAAAGACACTTATCATAAGATATCACTTATAGAGGGAATGTAAAAACCGCTACCCTTGAACTGAATTACATAACAGGTCAGAGTCACACGTTTAGAAAACACACTAGGGCTGCTTAACGGGAAAGGTGAGGTGGGGTGATGCATAAAACAAGGGTTTCAAATTAGCTCAGATAGCGTTCCATAAACCCAATATGTAATAGACAAGACCTACTCCTTCCTCAGTGAACTGGACTCAACACGCCCTATTCATCGCCCAAGAATATATCTGACTAGTAAGAATCTTAAAACCTATGTATTGATATCTCTCTGTAAGTGAGTGAAGTGGGTGAAAAGCGGCATAACCACAGCAGTGAAAAGCAGCTAAACCCCATTATACAAATCAATTACTTTTAAAAACCCGTGAAACAAAGACAGTGAAAGAGAGAGAAATTCTGACAAAATTCGTTCAGGGGCTGTGATGCAACCTGGATTGACCATATGTAGACCCACAGATGGATGAGACATAAGGGTGGACACTCTTGGGGCTGAGAGGTTTGGTGAGGTTGGGTGAGCAAACGCAGACCCTTTAAAGTAATACTGTGTGGTACCCATCCCATGGGTCCCAAATCTCCAGGTTCAAGGGCATCTTCCTACATCGAAAACATGCATGAGAAACCCAGAAGATGGTACACCGTGTGATCGGGACAGGTTTCTAAAACGCACCTCATTTCTCATCTCCTTGTGCTCCGGTTTGCCATTCCAGCCGCTATACTAGCAATCTCCCTGCTTGGAGAATCAGCACCTTTAACCTCCTGTTCCGTACAGGTTGCAATTTGTCCTGAGGATGAACGGGAAGAGGGGGAACCAATGAGAGACTAGCTCTAGGTGTTGGGACAGGCACAGGTCACTCTATTTTCCCATCAGGAAGAAGAATTAACCTCAGGCTCAGCTTGCCGCCCGGAGCCAGAATAGGGCCTGAAGCAATCCTGCGCTTTTGCGGCCAGCTCCCAAGAAAGCGAGTTGAAAAATGGAGCTCAGGGGCACTGCAATTCACAAACCTGCAGACTTAGAAATGATAACTCTCGTCCACAAATATATTGAGGGAAGGCAACGAAGAGGATTTGAAAGCAAGGCAGAATTGCAGGAATCAGATTTCAGGAGGTAGATTCGAATCGCCTTTAAAGCACAGGGAAAGCGGCAAAACCTCGACAATGATGCCCTTGGCCAGAAAGGGCCTATGCGTTTTTTCCTGAATATATCCAGGAAAAAACGCATACGCCCTTTTTGGCCAACCAAGCAACCTGGAAAGGCAAATCAGCGCTACAAAGAAGTCTCGCTTCCCATCGGTCAAAAGGGCCAGGCTGAATAAACTGTCAAACCCAGAAATGCAGGACAGGCCATGGAGAAATGGGAGCCTTGCTACGCTGATGGGCGGGATGGAAATTGCCAACAGCCACTCTGGAGAAGTGTACGGTGTGTCCTGAAACATCTAAAAAACTCAGCTTAGAGAGCATAGGGCACTTCCACTCACGGGCGTATGAATTGGGAAAACTAAAAATCAGCAAGACACAGGCACCCCAAAGTTTAGGGCTGCTCTGTTGACAAGAACCTCCACTTTGTTACACCTTAAATATCCCAGGAAAGACAAGAATGGATTAAGAAGTTGTGGTCCTTATGTACAATGGAATATCACTCAGCCATGAAATCAACGTCATAAGGCTAGTAGCAGCATGATGAGTGGATTTGGGTACGACGATTCTAAGTGAAATAAGTCACACAGAAAAAGACACTTATCATAAGATATCACTTATAGAGGGAATGTAAAAACCGCCACCCTTGAACTGAATTACATAACAGGTCAGAGTCACACGTTTAGAAAACACACTAGGGCTGCTTAACGGGAAAGGTGAGGTGGGGTGATGCATAAAACAAGGGTTTCAAATTAGCTCAGATAGCGTTCCATAAACCCAATATGTAATAGAAAAGACCTACTCCTTCCTCAGTGAACTGGACTCAACACGCCCTATTCATCGCCCAAGAATATATCTGACTAGTAAGAATCTTAAAACCTATGTATTGATATCTCTCTGTAAGTGAGTGAAGTGGGTGAAAAGCGGCATAACCACAGCAGTGAAAAGCAGCTAAACCCCATTATACAAATCAATTACTTTTAAAAACCCGTGAAACAAAGACAGTGAAAGAGAGAGAAATTCTGACAAAATTCGTTCAGGGGCTGTGATGCAACCTGGATTGACCATATGTAGACCCACAGATGGATGAGACATAAGGGTGGACACTCTTGGGGCTGAGAGGTTTGGTGAGGTTGGGTGAGCAAACGCAGACCCTTTAAAGTAATAATGTGTGGTACCCATCCAATGGGTCCCAAATATCCAGGTTCAAGGGCATCTTCCTACATCGAAAACATGCATGAGAAACCCAGAAGATGGTACACCGTGTGATCGGGAAAGGTTTCTAAAACGCACCTCATTTCTCATCTCCTTGTGCTCCGGTTCGCCATTCCAGCCGCTATACTAGCAATCTCCCTGCTTGGAGAATCAGCACCTTTAACCTCCTGTTCCGTACAGGTTGCAATTTGTCCTGAGGATGAACGGGAAGAGGGGGAACCAATGAGAGACTAGCTCTAGGTGTTGGGACAGGCACAGGTCACTCTATTTTCCCATCAGGAAGAAGAATTAACCTCAGGCTCAGCTTGCCGCCCGGAGCCAGAATAGGGCCTGAAGCAATCCTGCGCTTTTGCGGCCAGCTCCCAAGAAAGCGAGTTGAAAAATGGAGCTCAGGGGCACTGCAATTCACAAACCTGCAGAGTTAGAAATGATAACTCTCGTCCACAAATATATTGAGGGAAGGCAACGAAGAGGATTTGAAAGCAAGGCAGAATTGCAGGAATCAGATTTCAGGAGGTAGATTCGAATCGCCTTTAAAGAACAGGAAAAGCGGCAAAACCTCGACAATGATGCCCTTGGCCAAAAAGGGCGTATGCGTTTTTTCCTGAATATATTCAGGAAAAAACGCATACGCCCTTTTTGGCCAACCAAGCAACCTGGAAAGGCAAATCAGCGCTACAAAGAAGTCTCGCTTCCCATCGGTCAAAAGGGCCAGGCTGAATAAAGTGTCAAAACCAGAAATGCAGGACAGGCCATGGAGAAATGGGAGCCTTGCTACGCTGATGGGCGGGATGGAAATTGCCAACAGCCACTCTGGAGAAGTGTACGGTGTGTCCTGAAACATCTAAAAAACTCAGCTTAGAGAGCATAGGGCACTTCCACTCATGGGCGTATAAATTGGGAAAACTAAAAATCAGCAAGACACAGGCACCCCAAAGTTTAGGGCTGCTCTGTTGACAAGAACCTCCACTTTGTTACACCTTAAATATCCCAGGAAAGACAAGAATGGATAAAGAAGTTGTGGTCCTTATGTACAATGGAATATCACTCAGCCATGAAATCAACGTCATAAGGCTAGGAGCAGCATGATGAGTGGATTTGGGTACGACGATTCTAAGTGAAATAAGTCACACAGAAAAAGACACTTATCATAAGATATCACTTATAGAGGGAATGTAAAAACCGCTACCCTTGAACTGAATTACATAACAGGTCAGAGTCACACGTTTAGAAAACACACTAGGGCTGCTTAACGGGAAAGGTGAGGTGGGGTGATGCATAAAACAAGGGTTTCAAATTAGCTCAGATAGCGTTCCATAAACCCAATATGTAATAGACAAGACCTACTCCTTCCTCAGTGAACTGGACTCAACACGCCCTATTCATCGCCCAAGAATATATCTGACTAGTAAGAATCTTAAAACCTATGTATTGATATCTCTCTGTAAGTGAGTGAAGTGGGTGAAAAGCGGCATAACCACAGCAGTGAAAAGCAGCTAAACCCCATTATACAAATCAATTACTTTTAAAAACCCGTGAAACAAAGACAGTGAAAGAGAGAGAAATTCTGACAAAATTCGTTCAGGGGCTGTGATGCAACCTGGATTGACCATATGTAGACCCACAGATGGATGAGACATAAGGGTGGACACTCTTGGGGCTGAGAGGTTTGGTGAGCTTGGGTGAGCAAACGCAGACCCTTTAAAGTAATAATGTGTGGTACCCATCCAATGGGTCCCAAATATCCAGGTTCAAGGGCATCTTCCTACATCGAAAACATGCATGAGAAACCCAGAAGATGGTACACCGTGTGATCGGGAAAGGTTTCTAAAACGCACCTCATTTCTCATCTCCTTGTGCTCCGGTTCGCCATTCCAGCCGCTATACTAGCAATCTCCCTGCTTGGAGAATCAGCACCTTTAACCTCCTGTTCCGTACAGGTTGCAATTTGTCCTGAGGATGAACGGGAAGAGGGGGAACCAATGAGAGACTAGCTCTAGGTGTTGGGACAGGCACAGGTCACTCTATTTTCCCATCAGGAAGAAGAATTAACCTCAGGCTCAGCTTGCCGCCCGGAGCCAGAATAGGGCCTGAAGCAATCCTGCGCTTTTGCGGCCAGCTCCCAAGAAAGCGAGTTGAAAAATGGAGCTCAGGGGCACTGCAATTCACAAACCTGCAGAGTTAGAAATGATAACTCTCGTCCACAAATATATTGAGGGAAGGCAACGAAGAGGATTTGAAAGCAAGGCAGAATTGCAGGAATCAGATTTCAGGAGGTAGATTCGAATCGCCTTTAAAGAACAGGAAAAGCGGCAAAACCTCGACAATGATGCCCTTGGCCAAAAAGGGCGTATGCGTTTTTTCCTGAATATATTCAGGAAAAAACGCATACGCCCTTTTTGGCCAACCAAGCAACCTGGAAAGGCAAATCAGCGCTACAAAGAAGTCTCGCTTCCCATCGGTCAAAAGGGCCAGGCTGAATAAAGTGTCAAAACCAGAAATGCAGGACAGGCCATGGAGAAATGGGAGCCTTGCTACGCTGATGGGCGGGATGGAAATTGCCAACAGCCACTCTGGAGAAGTGTACGGTGTGTCCTGAAACATCTAAAAAACTCAGCTTAGAGAGCATAGGGCACTTCCACTCATGGGCGTATAAATTGGGAAAACTAAAAATCAGCAAGACACAGGCACCCCAAAGTTTAGGGCTGCTCTGTTGACAAGAACCTCCACTTTGTTACACCTTAAATATCCCAGGAAAGACAAGAATGGATAAAGAAGTTGTGGTCCTTATGTACAATGGAATATCACTCAGCCATGAAATCAACGTCATAAGGCTAGGAGCAGCATGATGAGTGGATTTGGGTACGACGATTCTAAGTGAAATAAGTCACACAGAAAAAGACACTTATCATAAGATATCACTTATAGAGGGAATGTAAAAACCGCTACCCTTGAACTGAATTACATAACAGGTCAGAGTCACACGTTTAGAAAACACACTAGGGCTGCTTAACGGGAAAGGTGAGGTGGGGTGATGCATAAAACAAGGGTTTCAAATTAGCTCAGATAGCGTTCCATAAACCCAATATGTAATAGACAAGACCTACTCCTTCCTCAGTGAACTGGACTCAACACGCCCTATTCATCGCCCAAGAATATATCTGACTAGTAAGAATCTTAAAACCTATGTATTGATATCTCTCTGTAAGTGAGTGAAGTGGGTGAAAAGCGGCATAACCACAGCAGTGAAAAGCAGCTAAACCCCATTATACAAATCAATTACTTTTAAAAACCCGTGAAACAAAGACAGTGAAAGAGAGAGAAATTCTGACAAAATTCGTTCAGGGGCTGTGATGCAACCTGGATTGACCATATGTAGACCCACAGATGGATGAGACATAAGGGTGGACACTCTTGGGGCTGAGAGGTTTGGTGAGGTTGGGTGAGCAAACGCAGAGCCTTTAAAGTAATACTGTGTGGTACCCATCCCATGGGTCCCAAATCTCCAGGTTCAAGGGCATCTTCCTACATCGAAAACATGCATGAGAAACCCAGAAGATGGTACACCGTGTGATCGGGAAAGGTTTCTAAAACGCACCTCATTTCTCATCTCCTTGTGCTCCGGTTCGCCATTCCAGCCGCTATACTAGCAATCTCCCTGCTTGGAGAATCAGCACCTTTAACCTCCTGTTCCGTACAGGTTGCAATTTGTCCTGAGGATGAACGGGAAGAGGGGGAACCAATGAGAGACTAGCTCTAGGTGTTGGGACAGGCACAGGTCACTCTATTTTCCCATCAGGAAGAAGAATTAACCTCAGGCTCAGCTTGCCGCCCGGAGCCAGAATAGGGCCTGAAGCAATCCTGCGCTTTTGCGGCCAGCTCCCAAGAAAGCGAGTTGAAAAATGGAGCTCAGGGGCACTGCAATTCACAAACCTGCAGACTTAGAAATGATAACTCTCGTCCACAAATATATTGAGGGAAGGCAACGAAGAGGATTTGAAAGCAAGGCAGAATTGCAGGAATCAGATTTCAGGAGGTAGATTCGAATCGCCTTTAAAGCACAGGGAAAGCGGCAAAACCTCGACAATGATGCCCTTGGCCAGAAAGGGCCTATGCGTTTTTTCCTGAATATATTCAGGAAAAAACGCATACGCCCTTTTTGGCCAACCAAGCAACCTGGAAAGGCAAATCAGCGCTACAAAGAAGTCTCGCTTCCCATCGGTCAAAAGGGCCAGGCTGAATAAAGTGTCAAAACCAGAAATGCAGGACAGGCCATGGAGAAATGGGAGCCTTGCTACGCTGATGGGCGGGATGGAAATTGCCAACAGCCACTCTGGAGAAGTGTACGGTGTGTCCTGAAACATCTAAAAAACTCAGCTTAGAGAGCATAGGGCACTTCCACTCATGGGCGTATAAATTGGGAAAACTAAAAATCAGCAAGACACAGGCACCCCAAAGTTTAGGGCTGCTCTGTTGACAAGAACCTCCACTTTGTTACACCTTAAATATCCCAGGAAAGACAAGAATGGATTAAGAAGTTGTGGTCCTTATGTACAATGGAATATCACTCAGCCATGAAATCAACGTCATAAGGCTAGTAGCAGCATGATGAGTGGATTTGGGTACGACGATTCTAAGTGAAATAAGTCACACAGAAAAAGACACTTATCATAAGATATCACTTATAGAGGGAATGTAAAAACCGCCACCCTTGAACTGAATTACATAACAGGTCAGAGTCACACGTTTAGAAAACACACTAGGGCTGCTTAACGGGAAAGGTGAGGTGGGGTGATGCATAAAACAAGGGTTTCAAATTAGCTCAGATAGCGTTCCATAAACCCAATATGTAATAGAAAAGACCTACTCCTTCCTCAGTGAACTGGACTCAACACGCCCTATTCATCGCCCAAGAATATATCTGACTAGTAAGAATCTTAAAACCTATGTATTGATATCTCTCTGTAAGTGAGTGAAGTGGGTGAAAAGCGGCATAACCACAGCAGTGAAAAGCAGCTAAACCCCATTATACAAATCAATTACTTTTAAAAACCCGTGAAACAAAGACAGTGAAAGAGAGAGAAATTCTGACAAAATTCGTTCAGGGGCTGTGATGCAACCTGGATTGACCATATGTAGACCCACAGATGGATGAGACATAAGGGTGGACACTCTTGGGGCTGAGAGGTTTGGTGAGCTTGGGTGAGCAAACGCAGACCCTTTAAAGTAATAATGTGTGGTACCCATCCAATGGGTCCCAAATATCCAGGTTCAAGGGCATCTTCCTACATCGAAAACATGCATGAGAAACCCAGAAGATGGTACACCGTGTGATCGGGAAAGGTTTCTAAAACGCACCTCATTTCTCATCTCCTTGTGCTCCGGTTCGCCATTCCAGCCGCTATACTAGCAATCTCCCTGCTTGGAGAATCAGCACCTTTAACCTCCTGTTCCGTACAGGTTGCAATTTGTCCTGAGGATGAACGGGAAGAGGGGGAACCAATGAGAGACTAGCTCTAGGTGTTGGGACAGGCACAGGTCACTCTATTTTCCCATCAGGAAGAAGAATTAACCTCAGGCTCAGCTTGCCGCCCGGAGCCAGAATAGGGCCTGAAGCAATCCTGCGCTTTTGCGGCCAGCTCCCAAGAAAGCGAGTTGAAAAATGGAGCTCAGGGGCACTGCAATTCACAAACCTGCAGAGTTAGAAATGATAACTCTCGTCCACAAATATATTGAGGGAAGGCAACGAAGAGGATTTGAAAGCAAGGCAGAATTGCAGGAATCAGATTTCAGGAGGTAGATTCGAATCGCCTTTAAAGAACAGGAAAAGCGGCAAAACCTCGACAATGATGCCCTTGGCCAAAAAGGGCGTATGCGTTTTTTCCTGAATATATTCAGGAAAAAACGCATACGCCCTTTTTGGCCAACCAAGCAACCTGGAAAGGCAAATCAGCGCTACAAAGAAGTCTCGCTTCCCATCGGTCAAAAGGGCCAGGCTGAATAAAGTGTCAAAACCAGAAATGCAGGACAGGCCATGGAGAAATGGGAGCCTTGCTACGCTGATGGGCGGGATGGAAATTGCCAACAGCCACTCTGGAGAAGTGTACGGTGTGTCCTGAAACATCTAAAAAACTCAGCTTAGAGAGCATAGGGCACTTCCACTCATGGGCGTATAAATTGGGAAAACTAAAAATCAGCAAGACACAGGCACCCCAAAGTTTAGGGCTGCTCTGTTGACAAGAACCTCCACTTTGTTACACCTTAAATATCCCAGGAAAGACAAGAATGGATAAAGAAGTTGTGGTCCTTATGTACAATGGAATATCACTCAGCCGTGAAATCAACGTCATAAGGCTAGGAGCAGCATGATGAGTGGATTTGGGTACGACGATTCTAAGTGAAATAAGTCACACAGAAAAAGACACTTATCATAAGATATCACTTATAGAGGGAATGTAAAAACCGCTACCCTTGAACTGAATTACATAACAGGTCAGAGTCACACGTTTAGAAAACACACTAGGGCTGCTTAACGGGAAAGGTGAGGTGGGGTGATGCATAAAACAAGGGTTTCAAATAAGCTCAGATAGCGTTCCATAAACCCAATATGTAATAGACAAGACCTACTCCTTCCTCTGTGAACTGGACTCAGCACGCCCTATTCATCGCCCAAGAATATATCTGACTAGTAAGAATCTTAAAACCTATGTATTTATATCTCTCTGTAAGTGAGTGAAGTGGGTGAAAAGCGGCATAACCACAGCAGTGAAAAGCAGCTAAACCCCATTATACAAATCAATTACTTTTAAAAACCCGTGAAACAAAAACAGTGAAAGAGAGAGAAATTCTGACAAAATTCGTTCAGGGGCTGTGATGCAACCTGGATTGACCATATGTAGACCCACAGATGGATGAGACATAAGGGTGGACACTCTTGGGGCTGAGAGGTTTGGTGAGGTTGGGTGAGCAAACGCAGACCCTTTAAAGTAATACTGTGTGGTACCCATCCCATGGGTCCCAAATCTCCAGGTTCAAGGGCATCTTCCTACATCGAAAACATGCATGAGAAACCCAGAAGATGGTACACCGTGTGATCGGGAAAGGTTTCTAAAACGCACCTCATTTCTCATCTCCTTGTGCTCCGGTTCGCCATTCCAGCCGCTATACTAGCAATCTCCCTGCTTGGAGAATCAGCACCTTTAACCTCCTGTTCCGTACAGGTTGCAATTTGTCCTGAGGATGAACGGGAAGAGGGGGAACCAATGAGAGACTAGCTCTAGGTGTTGGGACAGGCACAGGTCACTCTATTTTCCCATCAGGAAGAAGAATTAACCTCAGGCTCAGCTTGCCGCCCGAAACAAGAATAGGGCCTGAAGCAATCTTGCGCTTTTGCGGCCAGCTCCCCAGAAAGCGAGTTGAAAAATGGAGCTCAGGGGCACTGCAATTCACAAACCTGCAGAGTTAGAAATGATAACTCTCGTCCACAAATATATTGAGGGAAGGCAACGAAGAGGATTTGAAAGCAAGGCAGAATTGCAGGAAACAGATTTCAGGAGGTAGATTCGAATCGCCTTTAAAGCACAGGAAAAGCGGCAAAACCTCGACAATGATGCCCTTGGCCAAAAAGGGCGTATGCGTTTTTTCCTGAATATATTCAGGAAAAAACGCATACGCCCTTTTTGGCCAACCAAGCAACCTGGAAAGGCAAATCAGCGCTACAAAGAAGTCTCGCTTCCCATCGGTCAAAAGGGCCAGGCTGAATAAAGTGTCAAAACCAGAAATGCAGGACAGGCCATGGAGAAATGGGAGACTTGCTACGCTGATGGGCGGGATGGAAATTGCCAACAGCCACTCTGGAGATGTGTACGGTGTGTCCTGAAACATCTAAAAAACTCAGCTTAGAGAGCATAGGGCACTTCCACTCATGGGCGTATAAATTGGGAAAACTAAAAATCAGCAAGACACAGGCACCCCAAAGTTTAGGGCTGCTCTGTTGACAAGAACCTCCACTTTGTTACACCTTAAATATCCCAGGAAAGACAAGAATGGATAAAGAAGTTGTGGTCCTTATGTACAATGGAATATCACTCAGCCATGAAATCAACGTCATAAGGCTAGGAGCAGCATGATGAGTGGATTTGGGTACGACGATTCTAAGTGAAATAAGTCACACAGAAAAAGACACTTATCATAAGATATCACTGATAGAGGGAATGTAAAAACCGCTACCCTTGAACTGAATTACATAACAGGTCAGAGTCACACGTTTAGAAAACACACTAGGGCTGCTTAACGGGAAAGGTGAGGTGGGGTGATGCATAAAACAAGGGTTTCAAATTAGCTTAGATAGCGTTCCATAAACCCAATATGTAATAGACAAGACTTACTCCTTCCTCAGTGAACTGGACTCAACACGCCCTATTCACCGCCCAAGAATATATCTGACTAGTAATAATCTTAAAACCTATGTATTTATATCTCTCTGTAAGTGAGTGAAGTGGGTGAAAAGCGGCATAACCACAGCAGTGAAAAGCAGCTAAACCCCATTATACAAATCAATTACTTTTAAAAACCCGTGAAACAAAGACAGTGAAAGAGAGAGAAATTCGGACAAAATTCGTTCAGGGGCTGTGATGCAACCTGGATTGACCATATGTAGACCGACAGATGGATGAGACATAAGGGTGGACACTCTTGGGGCTGAGAGGTTTGGTGAGGTTGGGTGAGCAAACGCAGACCCTTTAAAGTAATACTGCGTGGAACCCATCCCATGGGTCCCAAATCTCCAGGTTCAAGGGCATCTTCCTACATCGAAAACATACATGAGAAACCCAGAAGATGGTACACCGTGTGATCGGGAAAGGTTTCTAAAACGCACCTCATTTCTCATCTCCTTGTGCTCCGGTTCGCCATTCCAGCCGCTATACTAGCAATCTCCCTGCTTGGAGAATCAGCACCTTTAACCTCCTGTTCCGTACAGGTTGCAATTTGTCCTGAGGATGAACGGGAAGAGGGGGAACCAATGAGAGACTAGCTCTAGGTGTTGGGACAGGCACAGGTCACTCTATTTTCCCATCAGGAAGAAGAATTAACCACAGGCTCAGCCTGCCGCCCGGAGCCAGAAAAGGGCCTGAAGCAATCCTGCGCTTTTGCAGCCAGCTCCCAAGAAAGCGAGTTGAAAAATGGAGCTCAGGGGCACTGCAATTCACAAACCTGCAGAGTTAGAAATGATAACTCTCGTCCACAAATATATTGAGGGAAGGCAACGAAGAGGATTTGAAAGCAAGGCAGAATTGCAGGAAACAGATTTCAGGAGGTAGATTCGAATCGCCTTTAAAGCACAGGAAAAGCGGCAAAACCTGGACAATGATGCCCTTGGTCAAAAAGGCATATGCGTTTTTTCCTGAATATATTCAGGAAAAAACGCATACGCCCTTTTTGGCCAACCAAGCAACCTGGAAAGGCAAATCAGCGCTACAAAGTAGTCTCGCTTCCCATCGGTCAAAAGGGCCAGGCTGAATAAAGTGTCATAACCAGAAATGCAGGACAGGCCATGGAGAAATGGGAGACTTGCTACGCTGATGGGCTGGATGGAAATTGCCAACAGCCACTCTGGAGAAGTGTACGGTGTGTCCTGAAACATCTAAAAAACTCAGCTTAGAGAGCATAGGGCACTTCCACTCATGGGCGTGTAAATTGGGAAAACTAAAAATCAGCAAGACACAGGCACCCCAAAGTTTAGGGCTGCTCTGTTGACAAGAACCTCCACTTTGTGACACCTTAAATATCCCAGGAAAGACAAGAATGGATAAAGAAGTTGTGGTCCTTATGTACAATGGAATATCACTCAGCCATGAAATCAACGTCATAAGGCTAGGAGCAGCATGATGAGTGGATTTGGGTACGACGATACTAAGTGAAATAAGTCACACAGAAAAAGACACTTATCATAAGATATCACTGATAGAGGGAATGTAAAAACCGCTACCCTTGAACTGAATTACATAACAGGTCAGAGTCACACGTTTAGAAAACACACTAGGGCTGCTTAACGGGAAAGGTGAGGTGGGGTGATGCATAAAACAAGGGTTTCAAATTAGCTCAGATAGCGTTCCATAAACCCAATATGTAATAGACAAGACCTACTCCTTCCTCAGTGAACTGGACTCAACACGCCCTATTCATCGCCCAAGAATATATCTGACTAGTAAGAAACTTAAAACCTATGTATTTATATCTCTCTGTAAGTGAGTGAACTGGGTGAAAAGCGGCATAAACACAGCAGTGAAAAGCAGCTAAACCCCATTATACAAATCAATTACTTTTAAAAACCCGTGAAACAAAGACAGTGAAAGAGAGAGAAATTCTGACAAAATTCGTTCAGGGGCTGTGATGCAACCTGGATTGACCATATGTAGACCCACAGATGGATGAGACATAAGGGTGGACACTCTTGGGGCTGAGAGGTTTGGTGAGGTTGGGTGAGCAAACGCAGACCCTTTAAAGTAATACTGTGTGGTACCCATCCCATGGGTCCCAAATCTCCAGGTTCAAGGGCATCTTCCTACATCGAAAACATGCATGAGAAACCCAGAAGATGGTACACCGTGTGATCGGGAAAGGTTTCTAAAACGCACCTCATTTCTCATCAATTTGTGCTCCGGATCGCCATTCCAGCCACTATACTAGCAATCTCCCTGCTTGGAGAATCAGCACCTTTAACCTCCTGTTCCGTACAGGTTGCAATTTGTCCTGAGGATGAACGGGAAGAGGGGGAACCAATGAGAGACTAGCTCTAGGTGTTGGGACAGGCACAGGTCACTCTATTTTCCCATCAGGAAGAAGAATTAACCACAGGCTCAGCTTGCCGCCCGAAGCCAGAATAGGGCCTGAAGCAATCCTGCGCTTTTGCGGCCAGCTCCCAAAAAAGCGAGTTGAAAAATGGAGCTCAGGGGCACTGCAAGTCACAAACCTGCAGACTTAGAAATGATAACTGTCATCCACAAATATATTGAGGGAAGGCAACGAAGAGGATTTGAAAGCAAGGCAGAATTGCAGGAAACAGATTTCAGGAGGTAGATTCGAATCGCCTTTAAAGCACAGGAAAAGCGGCAAAACCTCGACAATGATGCCCGTGGCCAAAAAGGGCGTATGCGTTTTTTCCTGAATATATTCAGGAAAAAACGCATACGCCCTTTTTGGCCAACCAAGCAACCTGGAAAGGCAAATCAGCGCTACAAAGAAGTCTCGCTTCCCATCGGTCAAAAGGGCCAGGCTGAATAAAGTGTCAAAACCAGAAATGCAGGACAGGCCATGGAGAAATGGGAGCCTTGCTACGCTGATGGGCGGGATGTAAATTGC
The DNA here is from genome assembly GCF_965194805.1 of Balaenoptera borealis. Taxonomy (NCBI): domain Eukaryota; kingdom Metazoa; phylum Chordata; class Mammalia; order Artiodactyla; family Balaenopteridae; genus Balaenoptera; species Balaenoptera borealis. The sequence continues at coordinate 48,380 of NW_028123142.1, forward strand.
CAACAGCCACTCTGGAGAAGTGTACGGTGTGTCCTGAAACATCTAAAAAACTCAGCTTAGAGAGCATAGGGCACTTCCACTCATGGGCGTATAAATTGGGAAAACTAAAAATCAGCAAGACACAGGCACCCCAAAGTTTAGGGCTGCTCTGTTGACAAGAACCTCCACTTTGTTACACCTTAAATATCCCAGGAAAGACAAGAATGGATTAAGAAGTTGTGGTCCTTATGTACAATGGAATATCACTCAGCCATGAAATCAACGTCATAAGGCTAGTAGCAGCATGATGAGTGGATTTGGGTACGACGATTCTAAGTGAAATAAGTCACACAGAAAAAGACACTTATCATAAGATATCACTTATAGAGGGAATGTAAAAACCGCCACCCTTGAACTGAATTACATAACAGGTCAGAGTCACACGTTTAGAAAACACACTAGGGCTGCTTAACGGGAAAGGTGAGGTGGGGTGATGCATAAAACAAGGGTTTCAAATTAGCTCAGATAGCGTTCCATAAACCCAATATGTAATAGAAAAGACCTACTCCTTCCTCAGTGAACTGGACTCAACACGCCCTATTCATCGCCCAAGAATATATCTGACTAGTAAGAATCTTAAAACCTATGTATTGATATCTCTCTGTAAGTGAGTGAAGTGGGTGAAAAGCGGCATAACCACAGCAGTGAAAAGCAGCTAAACCCCATTATACAAATCAATTACTTTTAAAAACCCGTGAAACAAAGACAGTGAAAGAGAGAGAAATTCTGACAAAATTCGTTCAGGGGCTGTGATGCAACCTGGATTGACCATATGTAGACCCACAGATGGATGAGACATAAGGGTGGACACTCTTGGGGCTGAGAGGTTTGGTGAGCTTGGGTGAGCAAACGCAGACCCTTTAAAGTAATAATGTGTGGTACCCATCCAATGGGTCCCAAATATCCAGGTTCAAGGGCATCTTCCTACATCGAAAACATGCATGAGAAACCCAGAAGATGGTACACCGTGTGATCGGGAAAGGTTTCTAAAACGCACCTCATTTCTCATCTCCTTGTGCTCCGGTTCGCCATTCCAGCCGCTATACTAGCAATCTCCCTGCTTGGAGAATCAGCACCTTTAACCTCCTGTTCCGTACAGGTTGCAATTTGTCCTGAGGATGAACGGGAAGAGGGGGAACCAATGAGAGACTAGCTCTAGGTGTTGGGACAGGCACAGGTCACTCTATTTTCCCATCAGGAAGAAGAATTAACCTCAGGCTCAGCTTGCCGCCCGGAGCCAGAATAGGGCCTGAAGCAATCCTGCGCTTTTGCGGCCAGCTCCCAAGAAAGCGAGTTGAAAAATGGAGCTCAGGGGCACTGCAATTCACAAACCTGCAGAGTTAGAAATGATAACTCTCGTCCACAAATATATTGAGGGAAGGCAACGAAGAGGATTTGAAAGCAAGGCAGAATTGCAGGAAACAGATTTCAGGAGGTAGATTCGAATCGCCTTTAAAGCACAGGAAAAGCGGCAAAACCTGGACAATGATGCCCTTGGTCAAAAAGGCATATGCGTTTTTTCCTGAATATATTCAGGAAAAAACGCATACGCCCTTTTTGGCCAACCAAGCAACCTGGAAAGGCAAATCAGCGCTACAAAGTAGTCTCGCTTCCCATCGGTCAAAAGGGCCAGGCTGAATAAAGTGTCATAACCAGAAATGCAGGACAGGCCATGGAGAAATGGGAGACTTGCTACGCTGATGGGCTGGATGGAAATTGCCAACAGCCACTCTGGAGAAGTGTACGGTGTGTCCTGAAACATCTAAAAAACTCAGCTTAGAGAGCATAGGGCACTTCCACTCATGGGCGTGTAAATTGGGAAAACTAAAAATCAGCAAGACACAGGCACCCCAAAGTTTAGGGCTGCTCTGTTGACAAGAACCTCCACTTTGTGACACCTTAAATATCCCAGGAAAGACAAGAATGGATAAAGAAGTTGTGGTCCTTATGTACAATGGAATATCACTCAGCCATGAAATCAACGTCATAAGGCTAGGAGCAGCATGATGAGTGGATTTGGGTACGACGATACTAAGTGAAATAAGTCACACAGAAAAAGACACTTATCATAAGATATCACTGATAGAGGGAATGTAAAAACCGCTACCCTTGAACTGAATTACATAACAGGTCAGAGTCACACGTTTAGAAAACACACTAGGGCTGCTTAACGGGAAAGGTGAGGTGGGGTGATGCATAAAACAAGGGTTTCAAATTAGCTCAGATAGCGTTCCATAAACCCAATATGTAATAGACAAGACCTACTCCTTCCTCAGTGAACTGGACTCAACACGCCCTATTCATCGCCCAAGAATATATCTGACTAGTAAGAAACTTAAAACCTATGTATTTATATCTCTCTGTAAGTGAGTGAACTGGGTGAAAAGCGGCATAAACACAGCAGTGAAAAGCAGCTAAACCCCATTATACAAATCAATTACTTTTAAAAACCCGTGAAACAAAGACAGTGAAAGAGAGAGAAATTCTGACAAAATTCGTTCAGGGGCTGTGATGCAACCTGGATTGACCATATGTAGACCCACAGATGGATGAGACATAAGGGTGGACACTCTTGGGGCTGAGAGGTTTGGTGAGGTTGGGTGAGCAAACGCAGACCCTTTAAAGTAATACTGTGTGGTACCCATCCCATGGGTCCCAAATCTCCAGGTTCAAGGGCATCTTCCTACATCGAAAACATGCATGAGAAACCCAGAAGATGGTACACCGTGTGATCGGGAAAGGTTTCTAAAACGCACCTCATTTCTCATCAATTTGTGCTCCGGATCGCCATTCCAGCCACTATACTAGCAATCTCCCTGCTTGGAGAATCAGCACCTTTAACCTCCTGTTCCGTACAGGTTGCAATTTGTCCTGAGGATGAACGGGAAGAGGGGGAACCAATGAGAGACTAGCTCTAGGTGTTGGGACAGGCACAGGTCACTCTATTTTCCCATCAGGAAGAAGAATTAACCACAGGCTCAGCTTGCCGCCCGAAGCCAGAATAGGGCCTGAAGCAATCCTGCGCTTTTGCGGCCAGCTCCCAAAAAAGCGAGTTGAAAAATGGAGCTCAGGGGCACTGCAAGTCACAAACCTGCAGACTTAGAAATGATAACTGTCATCCACAAATATATTGAGGGAAGGCAACGAAGAGGATTTGAAAGCAAGGCAGAATTGCAGGAAACAGATTTCAGGAGGTAGATTCGAATCGCCTTTAAAGCACAGGAAAAGCGGCAAAACCTCGACAATGATGCCCGTGGCCAAAAAGGGCGTATGCGTTTTTTCCTGAATATATTCAGGAAAAAACGCATACGCCCTTTTTGGCCAACCAAGCAACCTGGAAAGGCAAATCAGCGCTACAAAGAAGTCTCGCTTCCCATCGGTCAAAAGGGCCAGGCTGAATAAAGTGTCAAAACCAGAAATGCAGGACAGGCCATGGAGAAATGGGAGCCTTGCTACGCTGATGGGCGGGATGTAAATTGCCAACAGCCACTCTGGAGAAGTGTACGGTGTGTCCTGAAACATCTAAAAAACTCAGCTTAGAGAGCATAGGGCACTTCCACTCATGGGCGTATAAATTGGGAAAACTAAAAATCAGCAAGACACAGGCACCCCAAAGTTTAGGGCTGCTCTGTTGACAAGAACCTCCACTTTGTTACACCTTAAATATCCCAGGAAAGACAAGAATGGATTAAGAAGTTGTGGTCCTTATGTACAATGGAATATCACTCAGCCATGAAATCAACGTCATAAGGCTAGTAGCAGCATGATGAGTGGATTTGGGTACGACGATTCTAAGTGAAATAAGTCACACAGAAAAAGACACTTATCATAAGATATCACTTATAGAGGGAATGTAAAAACCGCCACCCTTGAACTGAATTACATAACAGGTCAGAGTCACACGTTTAGAAAACACACTAGGGCTGCTTAACGGGAAAGGTGAGGTGGGGTGATGCATAAAACAAGGGTTTCAAATTAGCTCAGATAGCGTTCCATAAACCCAATATGTAATAGAAAAGACCTACTCCTTCCTCAGTGAACTGGACTCAACACGCCCTATTCATCGCCCAAGAATATATCTGACTAGTAAGAATCTTAAAACCTATGTATTGATATCTCTCTGTAAGTGAGTGAAGTGGGTGAAAAGCGGCATAACCACAGCAGTGAAAAGCAGCTAAACCCCATTATACAAATCAATTACTTTTAAAAACCCGTGAAACAAAGACAGTGAAAGAGAGAGAAATTCTGACAAAATTCGTTCAGGGGCTGTGATGCAACCTGGATTGACCATATGTAGACCCACAGATGGATGAGACATAAGGGTGGACACTCTTGGGGCTGAGAGGTTTGGTGAGCTTGGGTGAGCAAACGCAGACCCTTTAAAGTAATAATGTGTGGTACCCATCCAATGGGTCCCAAATATCCAGGTTCAAGGGCATCTTCCTACATCGAAAACATGCATGAGAAACCCAGAAGATGGTACACCGTGTGATCGGGAAAGGTTTCTAAAACGCACCTCATTTCTCATCTCCTTGTGCTCCGGTTCGCCATTCCAGCCGCTATACTAGCAATCTCCCTGCTTGGAGAATCAGCACCTTTAACCTCCTGTTCCGTACAGGTTGCAATTTGTCCTGAGGATGAACGGGAAGAGGGGGAACCAATGAGAGACTAGCTCTAGGTGTTGGGACAGGCACAGGTCACTCTATTTTCCCATCAGGAAGAAGAATTAACCTCAGGCTCAGCTTGCCGCCCGGAGCCAGAATAGGGCCTGAAGCAATCCTGCGCTTTTGCGGCCAGCTCCCAAGAAAGCGAGTTGAAAAATGGAGCTCAGGGGCACTGCAATTCACAAACCTGCAGAGTTAGAAATGATAACTCTCGTCCACAAATATATTGAGGGAAGGCAACGAAGAGGATTTGAAAGCAAGGCAGAATTGCAGGAATCAGATTTCAGGAGGTAGATTCGAATCGCCTTTAAAGAACAGGAAAAGCGGCAAAACCTCGACAATGATGCCCTTGGCCAAAAAGGGCGTATGCGTTTTTTCCTGAATATATTCAGGAAAAAACGCATACGCCCTTTTTGGCCAACCAAGCAACCTGGAAAGGCAAATCAGCGCTACAAAGAAGTCTCGCTTCCCATCGGTCAAAAGGGCCAGGCTGAATAAAGTGTCAAAACCAGAAATGCAGGACAGGCCATGGAGAAATGGGAGCCTTGCTACGCTGATGGGCGGGATGGAAATTGCCAACAGCCACTCTGGAGAAGTGTACGGTGTGTCCTGAAACATCTAAAAAACTCAGCTTAGAGAGCATAGGGCACTTCCACTCATGGGCGTATAAATTGGGAAAACTAAAAATCAGCAAGACACAGGCACCCCAAAGTTTAGGGCTGCTCTGTTGACAAGAACCTCCACTTTGTTACACCTTAAATATCCCAGGAAAGACAAGAATGGATAAAGAAGTTGTGGTCCTTATGTACAATGGAATATCACTCAGCCATGAAATCAACGTCATAAGGCTAGGAGCAGCATGATGAGTGGATTTGGGTACGACGATTCTAAGTGAAATAAGTCACACAGAAAAAGACACTTATCATAAGATATCACTTATAGAGGGAATGTAAAAACCGCTACCCTTGAACTGAATTACATAACAGGTCAGAGTCACACGTTTAGAAAACACACTAGGGCTGCTTAACGGGAAAGGTGAGGTGGGGTGATGCATAAAACAAGGGTTTCAAATAAGCTCAGATAGCGTTCCATAAACCCAATATGTAATAGACAAGACCTACTCCTTCCTCTGTGAACTGGACTCAGCACGCCCTATTCATCGCCCAAGAATATATCTGACTAGTAAGAATCTTAAAACCTATGTATTTATATCTCTCTGTAAGTGAGTGAAGTGGGTGAAAAGCGGCATAACCACAGCAGTGAAAAGCAGCTAAACCCCATTATACAAATCAATTACTTTTAAAAACCCGTGAAACAAAAACAGTGAAAGAGAGAGAAATTCTGACAAAATTCGTTCAGGGGCTGTGATGCAACCTGGATTGACCATATGTAGACCCACAGATGGATGAGACATAAGGGTGGACACTCTTGGGGCTGAGAGGTTTGGTGAGGTTGGGTGAGCAAACGCAGACCCTTTAAAGTAATACTGTGTGGTACCCATCCCATGGGTCCCAAATCTCCAGGTTCAAGGGCATCTTCCTACATCGAAAACATGCATGAGAAACCCAGAAGATGGTACACCGTGTGATCGGGAAAGGTTTCTAAAACGCACCTCATTTCTCATCTCCTTGTGCTCCGGTTCGCCATTCCAGCCGCTATACTAGCAATCTCCCTGCTTGGAGAATCAGCACCTTTAACCTCCTGTTCCGTACAGGTTGCAATTTGTCCTGAGGATGAACGGGAAGAGGGGGAACCAATGAGAGACTAGCTCTAGGTGTTGGGACAGGCACAGGTCACTCTATTTTCCCATCAGGAAGAAGAATTAACCTCAGGCTCAGCTTGCCGCCCGAAACAAGAATAGGGCCTGAAGCAATCTTGCGCTTTTGCGGCCAGCTCCCCAGAAAGCGAGTTGAAAAATGGAGCTCAGGGGCACTGCAATTCACAAACCTGCAGAGTTAGAAATGATAACTCTCGTCCACAAATATATTGAGGGAAGGCAACGAAGAGGATTTGAAAGCAAGGCAGAATTGCAGGAAACAGATTTCAGGAGGTAGATTCGAATCGCCTTTAAAGCACAGGAAAAGCGGCAAAACCTCGACAATGATGCCCTTGGCCAAAAAGGGCGTATGCGTTTTTTCCTGAATATATTCAGGAAAAAACGCATACGCCCTTTTTGGCCAACCAAGCAACCTGGAAAGGCAAATCAGCGCTACAAAGAAGTCTCGCTTCCCATCGGTCAAAAGGGCCAGGCTGAATAAAGTGTCAAAACCAGAAATGCAGGACAGGCCATGGAGAAATGGGAGCCTTGCTACGCTGATGGGCGGGATGGAAATTGCCAACAGCCACTCTGGAGATGTGTACGGTGTGTCCTGAAACATCTAAAAAACTCAGCTTAGAGAGCATAGGGCACTTCCACTCATGGGCGTATAAATTGGGAAAACTAAAAATCAGCAAGACACAGGCACCCCAAAGTTTAGGGCTGCTCTGTTGACAAGAACCTCCACTTTGTTACACCTTAAATATCCCAGGAAAGACAAGAATGGATAAAGAAGTTGTGGTCCTTATGTACAATGGAATATCACTCAGCCATGAAATCAACGTCATAAGGCTAGGAGCAGCATGATGAGTGGATTTGGGTACGACGATTCTAAGTGAAATAAGTCACACAGAAAAAGACACTTATCATAAGATATCACTGATAGAGGGAATGTAAAAACCGCTACCCTTGAACTGAATTACATAACAGGTCAGAGTCACACGTTTAGAAAACACACTAGGGCTGCTTAACGGGAAAGGTGAGGTGGGGTGATGCATAAAACAAGGGTTTCAAATTAGCTTAGATAGCGTTCCATAAACCCAATATGTAATAGACAAGACTTACTCCTTCCTCAGTGAACTGGACTCAACACGCCCTATTCACCGCCCAAGAATATATCTGACTAGTAATAATCTTAAAACCTATGTATTTATATCTCTCTGTAAGTGAGTGAAGTGGGTGAAAAGCGGCATAACCACAGCAGTGAAAAGCAGCTAAACCCCATTATACAAATCAATTACTTTTAAAAACCCGTGAAACAAAGACAGTGAAAGAGAGAGAAATTCGGACAAAATTCGTTCAGGGGCTGTGATGCAACCTGGATTGACCATATGTAGACCGACAGATGGATGAGACATAAGGGTGGACACTCTTGGGGCTGAGAGGTTTGGTGAGGTTGGGTGAGCAAACGCAGACCCTTTAAAGTAATACTGCGTGGAACCCATCCCATGGGTCCCAAATCTCCAGGTTCAAGGGCATCTTCCTACATCGAAAACATACATGAGAAACCCAGAAGATGGTACACCGTGTGATCGGGAAAGGTTTCTAAAACGCACCTCATTTCTCATCTCCTTGTGCTCCGGTTCGCCATTCCAGCCGCTATACTAGCAATCTCCCTGCTTGGAGAATCAGCACCTTTAACCTCCTGTTCCGTACAGGTTGCAATTTGTCCTGAGGATGAACGGGAAGAGGGGGAACCAATGAGAGACTAGCTCTAGGTGTTGGGACAGGCACAGGTCACTCTATTTTCCCATCAGGAAGAAGAATTAACCACAGGCTCAGCCTGCCGCCCGGAGCCAGAAAAGGGCCTGAAGCAATCCTGCGCTTTTGCAGCCAGCTCCCAAGAAAGCGAGTTGAAAAATGGAGCTCAGGGGCACTGCAATTCACAAACCTGCAGAGTTAGAAATGATAACTCTCGTCCACAAATATATTGAGGGAAGGCAACGAAGAGGATTTGAAAGCAAGGCAGAATTGCAGGAAACAGATTTCAGGAGGTAGATTCGAATCGCCTTTAAAGCACAGGAAAAGCGGCAAAACCTGGACAATGATGCCCTTGGTCAAAAAGGCATATGCGTTTTTTCCTGAATATATTCAGGAAAAAACGCATACGCCCTTTTTGGCCAACCAAGCAACCTGGAAAGGCAAATCAGCGCTACAAAGTAGTCTCGCTTCCCATCGGTCAAAAGGGCCAGGCTGAATAAAGTGTCATAACCAGAAATGCAGGACAGGCCATGGAGAAATGGGAGACTTGCTACGCTGATGGGCTGGATGGAAATTGCCAACAGCCACTCTGGAGAAGTGTACGGTGTGTCCTGAAACATCTAAAAAACTCAGCTTAGAGAGCATAGGGCACTTCCACTCATGGGCGTGTAAATTGGGAAAACTAAAAATCAGCAAGACACAGGCACCCCAAAGTTTAGGGCTGCTCTGTTGACAAGAACCTCCACTTTGTGACACCTTAAATATCCCAGGAAAGACAAGAATGGATAAAGAAGTTGTGGTCCTTATGTACAATGGAATATCACTCAGCCATGAAATCAACGTCATAAGGCTAGGAGCAGCATGATGAGTGGATTTGGGTACGACGATACTAAGTGAAATAAGTCACACAGAAAAAGACACTTATCATAAGATATCACTGATAGAGGGAATGTAAAAACCGCTACCCTTGAACTGAATTACATAACAGGTCAGAGTCACACGTTTAGAAAACACACTAGGGCTGCTTAACGGGAAAGGTGAGGTGGGGTGATGCATAAAACAAGGGTTTCAAATTAGCTCAGATAGCGTTCCATAAACCCAATATGTAATAGACAAGACCTACTCCTTCCTCAGTGAACTGGACTCAACACGCCCTATTCATCGCCCAAGAATATATCTGACTAGTAAGAAACTTAAAACCTATGTATTTATATCTCTCTGTAAGTGAGTGAACTGGGTGAAAAGCGGCATAAACACAGCAGTGAAAAGCAGCTAAACCCCATTATACAAATCAATTACTTTTAAAAACCCGTGAAACAAAGACAGTGAAAGAGAGAGAAATTCTGACAAAATTCGTTCAGGGGCTGTGATGCAACCTGGATTGACCATATGTAGACCCACAGATGGATGAGACATAAGGGTGGACACTCTTGGGGCTGAGAGGTTTGGTGAGGTTGGGTGAGCAAACGCAGACCCTTTAAAGTAATACTGTGTGGTACCCATCCCATGGGTCCCAAATCTCCAGGTTCAAGGGCATCTTCCTACATCGAAAACATGCATGAGAAACCCAGAAGATGGTACACCGTGTGATCGGGAAAGGTTTCTAAAACGCACCTCATTTCTCATCAATTTGTGCTCCGGATCGCCATTCCAGCCACTATACTAGCAATCTCCCTGCTTGGAGAATCAGCACCTTTAACCTCCTGTTCCGTACAGGTTGCAATTTGTCCTGAGGATGAACGGGAAGAGGGGGAACCAATGAGAGACTAGCTCTAGGTGTTGGGACAGGCACAGGTCACTCTATTTTCCCATCAGGAAGAAGAATTAACCACAGGCTCAGCTTGCCGCCCGAAGCCAGAATAGGGCCTGAAGCAATCCTGCGCTTTTGCGGCCAGCTCCCAAAAAAGCGAGTTGAAAAATGGAGCTCAGGGGCACTGCAAGTCACAAACCTGCAGACTTAGAAATGATAACTGTCATCCACAAATATATTGAGGGAAGGCAACGAAGAGGATTTGAAAGCAAGGCAGAATTGCAGGAAACAGATTTCAGGAGGTAGATTCGAATCGCCTTTAAAGCACAGGAAAAGCGGCAAAACCTCGACAATGATGCCCGTGGCCAAAAAGGGCGTATGCGTTTTTTCCTGAATATATTCAGGAAAAAACGCATACGCCCTTTTTGGCCAACCAAGCAACCTGGAAAGGCAAATCAGCGCTACAAAGAAGTCTCGCTTCCCATCGGTCAAAAGGGCCAGGCTGAATAAAGTGTCAAAACCAGAAATGCAGGACAGGCCATGGAGAAATGGGAGCCTTGCTACGCTGATGGGCGGGATGTAAATTGCCAACAGCCACTCTGGAGAAGTGTACGGTGTGTCCTGAAACATCTAAAAAACTCAGCTTAGAGAGCATAGGGCACTTCCACTCATGGGCGTGTAAATTGGGAAAACTAAAAATCAGCAAGACACAGGCACCCCAAAGTTTAGGGCTGCTCTGTTGACAAGAACCTCCACTTTGTGACACCTTAAATATCCCAGGAAAGACAAGAATGGATAAAGAAGTTGTGGTCCTTATGTACAATGGAATATCACTCAGCCATGAAATCAACGTCATAAGGCTAGTAGCAGCATGATGAGTGGATTTGGGTACGACGATTCTAAGTGAAATAAGTCACACAGAAAAAGACACTTATCATAAGATATCACTTATAGAGGGAATGTAAAAACCGCCACCCTTGAACTGAATTACATAACAGGTCAGAGTCACACGTTTAGAAAACACACTAGGGCTGCTTAACGGGAAAGGTGAGGTGGGGTGATGCATAAAACAAGGGTTTCAAATTAGCTCAGATAGCGTTCCATAAACCCAATATGTAATAGAAAAGACCTACTCCTTCCTCAGTGAACTGGACTCAACACGCCCTATTCATCGCCCAAGAATATATCTGACTAGTAAGAATCTTAAAACCTATGTATTGATATCTCTCTGTAAGTGAGTGAAGTGGGTGAAAAGCGGCATAACCACAGCAGTGAAAAGCAGCTAAACCCCATTATACAAATCAATTACTTTTAAAAACCCGTGAAACAAAGACAGTGAAAGAGAGAGAAATTCTGACAAAATTCGTTCAGGGGCTGTGATGCAACCTGGATTGACCATATGTAGACCCACAGATGGATGAGACATAAGGGTGGACACTCTTGGGGCTGAGAGGTTTGGTGAGCTTGGGTGAGCAAACGCAGACCCTTTAAAGTAATAATGTGTGGTACCCATCCAATGGGTCCCAAATATCCAGGTTCAAGGGCATCTTCCTACATCGAAAACATGCATGAGAAACCCAGAAGATGGTACACCGTGTGATCGGGAAAGGTTTCTAAAACGCACCTCATTTCTCATCTCCTTGTGCTCCGGTTCGCCATTCCAGCCGCTATACTAGCAATCTCCCTGCTTGGAGAATCAGCACCTTTAACCTCCTGTTCCGTACAGGTTGCAATTTGTCCTGAGGATGAACGGGAAGAGGGGGAACCAATGAGAGACTAGCTCTAGGTGTTGGGACAGGCACAGGTCACTCTATTTTCCCATCAGGAAGAAGAATTAACCTCAGGCTCAGCTTGCCGCCCGGAGCCAGAATAGGGCCTGAAGCAATCCTGCGCTTTTGCGGCCAGCTCCCAAGAAAGCGAGTTGAAAAATGGAGCTCAGGGGCACTGCAATTCACAAACCTGCAGAGTTAGAAATGATAACTCTCGTCCACAAATATATTGAGGGAAGGCAACGAAGAGGATTTGAAAGCAAGGCAGAATTGCAGGAATCAGATTTCAGGAGGTAGATTCGAATCGCCTTTAAAGAACAGGAAAAGCGGCAAAACCTCGACAATGATGCCCTTGGCCAAAAAGGGCGTATGCGTTTTTTCCTGAATATATTCAGGAAAAAACGCATACGCCCTTTTTGGCCAACCAAGCAACCTGGAAAGGCAAATCAGCGCTACAAAGAAGTCTCGCTTCCCATCGGTCAAAAGGGCCAGGCTGAATAAAGTGTCAAAACCAGAAATGCAGGACAGGCCATGGAGAAATGGGAGCCTTGCTACGCTGATGGGCGGGATGGAAATTGCCAACAGCCACTCTGGAGAAGTGTACAGTGTGTCCTGAAACATCTAAAAAACTCAGCTTAGAGAGCATAGGGCACTTCCACTCATGGGCGTATAAATTGGGAAAACTAAAAATCAGCAAGACACAGGCACCCCAAAGTTTAGGGCTGCTCTGTTGACAAGAACCTCCACTTTGTTACACCTTAAATATCCCAGGAAAGACAAGAATGGATAAAGAAGTTGTGGTCCTTATGTACAATGGAATATCACTCAGCCATGAAATCAACGTCATAAGGCTAGTAGCAGCATGATGAGTGGATTTGGGTACGACGATTCTAAGTGAAATAAGTCACACAGAAAAAGACACTTATCATAAGATATCACTTATAGAGGGAATGTAAAAACCGCTACCCTTGAACTGAATTACATAACAGGTCAGAGTCACACGTTTAGAAAACACACTAGGGCTGCTTAACGGGAAAGGTGAGGTGGGGTGATGCATAAAACAAGGGTTTCAAATAAGCTCAGATAGCGTTCCATAAACCCAATATGTAATAGACAAGACCTACTCCTTCCTCTGTGAACTGGACTCAGCACGCCCTATTCATCGCCCAAGAATATATCTGAATAGTAAGAATCTTAAAACCTATGTATTTATATCTCTCTGTAAGTGAGTGAAGTGGGTGAAAAGCGGCATAACCACAGCAGTGAAAAGCAGCTAAACCCCATTATACAAATCAATTACTTTTAAAAACCCGTGAAACAAAAACAGTGAAAGAGAGAGAAATTCTGACAAAATTCGTTCAGGGGCTGTGATGCAACCTGGATTGACCATATGTAGACCCACAGATGGATGAGACATAAGGGTGGACACTCTTGGGGCTGAGAGGTTTGGTGAGGTTGGGTGAGCAAACGCAGACCCTTTAAAGTAATACTGTGTGGTACCCATCCCATGGGTCCCAAATCTCCAGGTTCAAGGGCATCTTCCTACATCGAAAACATGCATGAGAAACCCAGAAGATGGTACACCGTGTGATCGGGAAAGGTTTCTAAAACGCACCTCATTTCTCATCTCCTTGTGCTCCGGTTCGCCATTCCAGCCGCTATACTAGCAATCTCCCTGCTTGGAGAATCAGCACCTTTAACCTCCTGTTCCGTACAGGTTGCAATTTGTCCTGAGGATGAACGGGAAGAGGGGGAACCAATGAGAGACTAGCTCTAGGTGTTGGGACAGGCACAGGTCACTCTATTTTCCCATCAGGAAGAAGAATTAACCTCAGGCTCAGCTTGCCGCCCGAAACAAGAATAGGGCCTGAAGCAATCTTGCGCTTTTGCGGCCAGCTCCCCAGAAAGCGAGTTGAAAAATGGAGCTCAGGGGCACTGCAATTCACAAACCTGCAGAGTTAGAAATGATAACTCTCGTCCACAAATATATTGAGGGAAGGCAACGAAGAGGATTTGAAAGCAAGGCAGAATTGCAGGAAACAGATTTCAGGAGGTAGATTCGAATCGCCTTTAAAGCACAGGAAAAGCGGCAAAACCTCGACAATGATGCCCTTGGCCAAAAAGGGCGTATGCGTTTTTTCCTGAATATATTCAGGAAAAAACGCATACGCCCTTTTTGGCCAACCAAGCAACCTGGAAAGGCAAATCAGCGCTACAAAGAAGTCTCGCTTCCCATCGGTCAAAAGGGCCAGGCTGAATAAAGTGTCAAAACCAGAAATGCAGGACAGGCCATGGAGAAATGGGAGACTTGCTACGCTGATGGGCGGGATGGAAATTGCCAACAGCCACTCTGGAGATGTGTACGGTGTGTCCTGAAACATCTAAAAAACTCAGCTTAGAGAGCATAGGGCACTTCCACTCATGGGCGTATAAATTGGGAAAACTAAAAATCAGCAAGACACAGGCACCCCAAAGTTTAGGGCTGCTCTGTTGACAAGAACCTCCACTTTGTTACACCTTAAATATCCCAGGAAAGACAAGAATGGATAAAGAAGTTGTGGTCCTTATGTACAATGGAATATCACTCAGCCATGAAATCAACGTCATAAGGCTAGGAGCAGCATGATGAGTGGATTTGGGTACGACGATTCTAAGTGAAATAAGTCACACAGAAAAAGACACTTATCATAAGATATCACTGATAGAGGGAATGTAAAAACCGCTACCCTTGAACTGAATTACATAACAGGTCAGAGTCACACGTTTAGAAAACACACTAGGGCTGCTTAACGGGAAAGGTGAGGTGGGGTGATGCATAAAACAAGGCTTTCAAATTAGCTTAGATAGCGTTCCATAAACCCAATATGTAATAGACAAGACTTACTCCTTCCTCAGTGAACTGGACTCAACACGCCCTATTCACCGCCCAAGAATATATCTGACTAGTAATAATCTTAAAACCTATGTATTTATATCTCTCTGTAAGTGAGTGAAGTGGGTGAAAAGCGGCATAACCACAGCAGTGAAAAGCAGCTAAACCCCATTATACAAATCAATTACTTTTAAAAACCCGTGAAACAAAGACAGTGAAAGAGAGAGAAATTCGGACAAAATTCGTTCAGGGGCTGTGATGCAACCTGGATTGACCATATGTAGACCGACAGATGGATGAGACATAAGGGTGGACACTCTTGGGGCTGAGAGGTTTGGTGAGGTTGGGTGAGCAAACGCAGACCCTTTAAAGTAATACTGCGTGGAACCCATCCCATGGGTCCCAAATCTCCAGGTTCAAGGGCATCTTCCTACATCGAAAACATACATGAGAAACCCAGAAGATGGTACACCGTGTGATCGGGAAAGGTTTCTAAAACGCACCTCATTTCTCATCTCCTTGTGCTCCGGTTCGCCATTCCAGCCGCTATACTAGCAATCTCCCTGCTTGGAGAATCAGCACCTTTAACCTCCTGTTCCGTACAGGTTGCAATTTGTCCTGAGGATGAACGGGAAGAGGGGGAACCAATGAGAGACTAGCTCTAGGTGTTGGGACAGGCACAGGTCACTCTATTTTCCCATCAGGAAGAAGAATTAACCACAGGCTCAGCCTGCCGCCCGGAGCCAGAAAAGGGCCTGAAGCAATCCTGCGCTTTTGCAGCCAGCTCCCAAGAAAGCGAGTTGAAAAATGGAGCTCAGGGGCACTGCAATTCACAAACCTGCAGAGTTAGAAATGATAACTCTCGTCCACAAATATATTGAGGGAAGGCAACGAAGAGGATTTGAAAGCAAGGCAGAATTGCAGGAAACAGATTTCAGGAGGTAGATTCGAATCGCCTTTAAAGCACAGGAAAAGCGGCAAAACCTGGACAATGATGCCCTTGGTCAAAAAGGCATATGCGTTTTTTCCTGAATATATTCAGGAAAAAACGCATACGCCCTTTTTGGCCAACCAAGCAACCTGGAAAGGCAAATCAGCGCTACAAAGTAGTCTCGCTTCCCATCGGTCAAAAGGGCCAGGCTGAATAAAGTGTCATAACCAGAAATGCAGGACAGGCCATGGAGAAATGGGAGACTTGCTACGCTGATGGGCTGGATGGAAATTGCCAACAGCCACTCTGGAGAAGTGTACGGTGTGTCCTGAAACATCTAAAAAACTCAGCTTAGAGAGCATAGGGCACTTCCACTCATGGGCGTGTAAATTGGGAAAACTAAAAATCAGCAAGACACAGGCACCCCAAAGTTTAGGGCTGCTCTGTTGACAAGAACCTCCACTTTGTGACACCTTAAATATCCCAGGAAAGACAAGAATGGATAAAGAAGTTGTGGTCCTTATGTACAATGGAATATCACTCAGCCATGAAATCAACGTCATAAGGCTAGGAGCAGCATGATGAGTGGATTTGGGTACGACGATACTAAGTGAAATAAGTCACACAGAAAAAGACACTTATCATAAGATATCACTGATAGAGGGAATGTAAAAACCGCTACCCTTGAACTGAATTACATAACAGGTCAGAGTCACACGTTTAGAAAACACACTAGGGCTGCTTAACGGGAAAGGTGAGGTGGGGTGATGCATAAAACAAGGGTTTCAAATTAGCTCAGATAGCGTTCCATAAACCCAATATGTAATAGACAAGACCTACTCCTTCCTCAGTGAACTGGACTCAACACGCCCTATTCATCGCCCAAGAATATATCTGACTAGTAAGAAACTTAAAACCTATGTATTTATATCTCTCTGTAAGTGAGTGAACTGGGTGAAAAGCGGCATAAACACAGCAGTGAAAAGCAGCTAAACCCCATTATACAAATCAATTACTTTTAAAAACCCGTGAAACAAAGACAGTGAAAGAGAGAGAAATTCTGACAAAATTCGTTCAGGGGCTGTGATGCAACCTGGATTGACCATATGTAGACCCACAGATGGATGAGACATAAGGGTGGACACTCTTGGGGCTGAGAGGTTTGGTGAGGTTGGGTGAGCAAACGCAGACCCTTTAAAGTAATACTGTGTGGTACCCATCCCATGGGTCCCAAATCTCCAGGTTCAAGGGCATCTTCCTACATCGAAAACATGCATGAGAAACCCAGAAGATGGTACACCGTGTGATCGGGAAAGGTTTCTAAAACGCACCTCATTTCTCATCAATTTGTGCTCCGGATCGCCATTCCAGCCACTATACTAGCAATCTCCCTGCTTGGAGAATCAGCACCTTTAACCTCCTGTTCCGTACAGGTTGCAATTTGTCCTGAGGATGAACGGGAAGAGGGGGAACCAATGAGAGACTAGCTCTAGGTGTTGGGACAGGCACAGGTCACTCTATTTTCCCATCAGGAAGAAGAATTAACCACAGGCTCAGCTTGCCGCCCGAAGCCAGAATAGGGCCTGAAGCAATCCTGCGCTTTTGCGGCCAGCTCCCAAAAAAGCGAGTTGAAAAATGGAGCTCAGGGGCACTGCAAGTCACAAACCTGCAGACTTAGAAATGATAACTGTCATCCACAAATATATTGAGGGAAGGCAACGAAGAGGATTTGAAAGCAAGGCAGAATTGCAGGAAACAGATTTCAGGAGGTAGATTCGAATCGCCTTTAAAGCACAGGAAAAGCGGCAAAACCTCGACAATGATGCCCGTGGCCAAAAAGGGCGTATGCGTTTTTTCCTGAATATATTCAGGAAAAAACGCATACGCCCTTTTTGGCCAACCAAGCAACCTGGAAAGGCAAATCAGCGCTACAAAGAAGTCTCGCTTCCCATCGGTCAAAAGGGCCAGGCTGAATAAAGTGTCAAAACCAGAAATGCAGGACAGGCCATGGAGAAATGGGAGCCTTGCTACGCTGATGGGCGGGATGTAAATTGCCAACAGCCACTCTGGAGAAGTGTACGGTGTGTCCTGAAACATCTAAAAAACTCAGCTTAGAGAGCATAGGGCACTTCCACTCATGGGCGTGTAAATTGGGAAAACTAAAAATCAGCAAGACACAGGCACCCCAAAGTTTAGGGCTGCTCTGTTGACAAGAACCTCCACTTTGTGACACCTTAAATATCCCAGGAAAGACAAGAATGGATAAAGAAGTTGTGGTCCTTATGTACAATGGAATATCACTCAGCCATGAAATCAACGTCATAAGGCTAGTAGCAGCATGATGAGTGGATTTGGGTACGACGATTCTAAGTGAAATAAGTCACACAGAAAAAGACACTTATCATAAGATATCACTTATAGAGGGAATGTAAAAACCGCCACCCTTGAACTGAATTACATAACAGGTCAGAGTCACACGTTTAGAAAACACACTAGGGCTGCTTAACGGGAAAGGTGAGGTGGGGTGATGCATAAAACAAGGGTTTCAAATTAGCTCAGATAGCGTTCCATAAACCCAATATGTAATAGAAAAGACCTACTCCTTCCTCAGTGAACTGGACTCAACACGCCCTATTCATCGCCCAAGAATATATCTGACTAGTAAGAATCTTAAAACCTATGTATTGATATCTCTCTGTAAGTGAGTGAAGTGGGTGAAAAGCGGCATAACCACAGCAGTGAAAAGCAGCTAAACCCCATTATACAAATCAATTACTTTTAAAAACCCGTGAAACAAAGACAGTGAAAGAGAGAGAAATTCTGACAAAATTCGTTCAGGGGCTGTGATGCAACCTGGATTGACCATATGTAGACCCACAGATGGATGAGACATAAGGGTGGACACTCTTGGGGCTGAGAGGTTTGGTGAGCTTGGGTGAGCAAACGCAGACCCTTTAAAGTAATAATGTGTGGTACCCATCCAATGGGTCCCAAATATCCAGGTTCAAGGGCATCTTCCTACATCGAAAACATGCATGAGAAACCCAGAAGATGGTACACCGTGTGATCGGGAAAGGTTTCTAAAACGCACCTCATTTCTCATCTCCTTGTGCTCCGGTTCGCCATTCCAGCCGCTATACTAGCAATCTCCCTGCTTGGAGAATCAGCACCTTTAACCTCCTGTTCCGTACAGGTTGCAATTTGTCCTGAGGATGAACGGGAAGAGGGGGAACCAATGAGAGACTAGCTCTAGGTGTTGGGACAGGCACAGGTCACTCTATTTTCCCATCAGGAAGAAGAATTAACCTCAGGCTCAGCTTGCCGCCCGGAGCCAGAATAGGGCCTGAAGCAATCCTGCGCTTTTGCGGCCAGCTCCCAAGAAAGCGAGTTGAAAAATGGAGCTCAGGGGCACTGCAATTCACAAACCTGCAGAGTTAGAAATGATAACTCTCGTCCACAAATATATTGAGGGAAGGCAACGAAGAGGATTTGAAAGCAAGGCAGAATTGCAGGAATCAGATTTCAGGAGGTAGATTCGAATCGCCTTTAAAGAACAGGAAAAGCGGCAAAACCTCGACAATGATGCCCTTGGCCAAAAAGGGCGTATGCGTTTTTTCCTGAATATATTCAGGAAAAAACGCATACGCCCTTTTTGGCCAACCAAGCAACCTGGAAAGGCAAATCAGCGCTACAAAGAAGTCTCGCTTCCCATCGGTCAAAAGGGCCAGGCTGAATAAAGTGTCAAAACCAGAAATGCAGGACAGGCCATGGAGAAATGGGAGCCTTGCTACGCTGATGGGCGGGATGGAAATTGCCAACAGCCACTCTGGAGAAGTGTACGGTGTGTCCTGAAACATCTAAAAAACTCAGCTTAGAGAGCATAGGGCACTTCCACTCATGGGCGTATAAATTGGGAAAACTAAAAATCAGCAAGACACAGGCACCCCAAAGTTTAGGGCTGCTCTGTTGACAAGAACCTCCACTTTGTTACACCTTAAATATCCCAGGAAAGACAAGAATGGATAAAGAAGTTGTGGTCCTTATGTACAATGGAATATCACTCAGCCATGAAATCAACGTCATAAGGCTAGTAGCAGCATGATGAGTGGATTTGGGTACGACGATTCTAAGTGAAATAAGTCACACAGAAAAAGACACTTATCATAAGATATCACTTATAGAGGGAATGTAAAAACCGCTACCCTTGAACTGAATTACATAACAGGTCAGAGTCACACGTTTAGAAAACACACTAGGGCTGCTTAACGGGAAAGGTGAGGTGGGGTGATGCATAAAACAAGGGTTTCAAATAAGCTCAGATAGCGTTCCATAAACCCAATATGTAATAGACAAGACCTACTCCTTCCTCTGTGAACTGGACTCAGCACGCCCTATTCATCGCCCAAGAATATATCTGACTAGTAAGAATCTTAAAACCTATGTATTTATATCTCTCTGTAAGTGAGTGAAGTGGGTGAAAAGCGGCATAACCACAGCAGTGAAAAGCAGCTAAACCCCATTATACAAATCAATTACTTTTAAAAACCCGTGAAACAAAAACAGTGAAAGAGAGAGAAATTCTGACAAAATTCGTTCAGGGGCTGTGATGCAACCTGGATTGACCATATGTAGACCCACAGATGGATGAGACATAAGGGTGGACACTCTTGGGGCTGAGAGGTTTGGTGAGGTTGGGTGAGCAAACGCAGACCCTTTAAAGTAATACTGTGTGGTACCCATCCCATGGGTCCCAAATCTCCAGGTTCAAGGGCATCTTCCTACATCGAAAACATGCATGAGAAACCCAGAAGATGGTACACCGTGTGATCGGGAAAGGTTTCTAAAACGCACCTCATTTCTCATCTCCTTGTGCTCCGGTTCGCCATTCCAGCCGCTATACTAGCAATCTCCCTGCTTGGAGAATCAGCACCTTTAACCTCCTGTTCCGTACAGGTTGCAATTTGTCCTGAGGATGAACGGGAAGAGGGGGAACCAATGAGAGACTAGCTCTAGGTGTTGGGACAGGCACAGGTCACTCTATTTTCCCATCAGGAAGAAGAATTAACCTCAGGCTCAGCTTGCCGCCCGAAACAAGAATAGGGCCTGAAGCAATCTTGCGCTTTTGCGGCCAGCTCCCCAGAAAGCGAGTTGAAAAATGGAGCTCAGGGGCACTGCAATTCACAAACCTGCAGAGTTAGAAATGATAACTCTCGTCCACAAATATATTGAGGGAAGGCAACGAAGAGGATTTGAAAGCAAGGCAGAATTGCAGGAAACAGATTTCAGGAGGTAGATTCGAATCGCCTTTAAAGCACAGGAAAAGCGGCAAAACCTCGACAATGATGCCCTTGGCCAAAAAGGGCGTATGCGTTTTTTCCTGAATATATTCAGGAAAAAACGCATACGCCCTTTTTGGCCAACCAAGCAACCTGGAAAGGCAAATCAGCGCTACAAAGAAGTCTCGCTTCCCATCGGTCAAAAGGGCCAGGCTGAATAAAGTGTCAAAACCAGAAATGCAGGACAGGCCATGGAGAAATGGGAGACTTGCTACGCTGATGGGCGGGATGGAAATTGCCAACAGCCACTCTGGAGATGTGTACGGTGTGTCCTGAAACATCTAAAAAACTCAGCTTAGAGAGCATAGGGCACTTCCACTCATGGGCGTATAAATTGGGAAAACTAAAAATCAGCAAGACACAGGCACCCCAAAGTTTAGGGCTGCTCTGTTGACAAGAACCTCCACTTTGTTACACCTTAAATATCCCAGGAAAGACAAGAATGGATAAAGAAGTTGTGGTCCTTATGTACAATGGAATATCACTCAGCCATGAAATCAACGTCATAAGGCTAGGAGCAGCATGATGAGTGGATTTGGGTACGACGATTCTAAGTGAAATAAGTCACACAGAAAAAGACACTTATCATAAGATATCACTGATAGAGGGAATGTAAAAACCGCTACCCTTGAACTGAATTACATAACAGGTCAGAGTCACACGTTTAGAAAACACACTAGGGCTGCTTAACGGGAAAGGTGAGGTGGGGTGATGCATAAAACAAGGGTTTCAAATTAGCTCAGATAGCGTTCCATAAACCCAATATGTAATAGACAAGACCTACTCCTTCCTCTGTGAACTGGACTCAGCACGCCCTATTCATAGCCCAAGAATATATCTGACTAGTAAGAATCTTAAAACCTATGTATTTATATCTCTCTGTAAGTGAGTGAAGTGGGTGAAAAGCGGCATAACCACAGCAGTGAAAAGCAGCTAAACCCCATTATACAAATCAACTACTTTTAAAAACCCGTGAAACAAAGACAGTGAAAGAGAGAGAAATTCTGACAAAATTCGTTCAGGGGCTGTGATGCAACCTGGATTGACCATATGTAGACCCACAGATGGATGAGACATAAGGGTGGACACTCTTGGGGCTGAGAGGTTTGGTGAGGTTGGGTGAGCAAACGCAGACCCTTTAAAGTAATACTGCGTGGAACCCATCCCATGGGTCCCAAATCTCCAGGTTCAAGGGCATCTTCCTACATCGAAAACATACATGAGAAACCCAGAAGATGGTACACCGTGTGATCGGGAAAGGTTTCTAAAACGCACCTCATTTCTCATCTCCTTGTGCTCCGGTTCGCCATTCCAGCCGCTATACTAGCAATCTCCCTGCTTGGAGAATCAGCACCTTTAACCTCCTGTTCCGTACAGGTTGCAATTTGTCCTGAGGATGAACGGGAAGAGGGGGAACCAATGAGAGACTAGCTCTAGGTGTTGGGACAGGCACAGGTCACTCTATTTTCCCATCAGGAAGAAGAATTAACCACAGGCTCAGCCTGCCGCCCGGAGCCAGAAAAGGGCCTGAAGCAATCCTGCGCTTTTGCAGCCAGCTCCCAAGAAAGCGAGTTGAAAAATGGAGCTCAGGGGCACTGCAATTCACAAACCTGCAGAGTTAGAAATGATAACTCTCGTCCACAAATATATTGAGGGAAGGCAACGAAGAGGATTTGAAAGCAAGGCAGAATTGCAGGAAACAGATTTCAGGAGGTAGATTCGAATCGCCTTTAAAGCACAGGAAAAGCGGCAAAACCTGGACAATGATGCCCTTGGTCAAAAAGGCATATGCGTTTTTTCCTGAATATATTCAGGAAAAAACGCATACGCCCTTTTTGGCCAACCAAGCAACCTGGAAAGGCAAATCAGCGCTACAAAGTAGTCTCGCTTCCCATCGGTCAAAAGGGCCAGGCTGAATAAAGTGTCATAACCAGAAATGCAGGACAGGCCATGGAGAAATGGGAGACTTGCTACGCTGATGGGCTGGATGGAAATTGCCAACAGCCACTCTGGAGAAGTGTACGGTGTGTCCTGAAACATCTAAAAAACTCAGCTTAGAGAGCATAGGGCACTTCCACTCATGGGCGTGTAAATTGGGAAAACTAAAAATCAGCAAGACACAGGCACCCCAAAGTTTAGGGCTGCTCTGTTGACAAGAACCTCCACTTTGTGACACCTTAAATATCCCAGGAAAGACAAGAATGGATAAAGAAGTTGTGGTCCTTATGTACAATGGAATATCACTCAGCCATGAAATCAACGTCATAAGGCTAGGAGCAGCATGATGAGTGGATTTGGGTACGACGATACTAAGTGAAATAAGTCACACAGAAAAAGACACTTATCATAAGATATCACTGATAGAGGGAATGTAAAAACCGCTACCCTTGAACTGAATTACATAACAGGTCAGAGTCACACGTTTAGAAAACACACTAGGGCTGCTTAACGGGAAAGGTGAGGTGGGGTGATGCATAAAACAAGGGTTTCAAATTAGCTCAGATAGCGTTCCATAAACCCAATATGTAATAGACAAGACCTACTCCTTCCTCAGTGAACTGGACTCAACACGCCCTATTCATCGCCCAAGAATATATCTGACTAGTAAGAAACTTAAAACCTATGTATTTATATCTCTCTGTAAGTGAGTGAACTGGGTGAAAAGCGGCATAAACACAGCAGTGAAAAGCAGCTAAACCCCATTATACAAATCAATTACTTTTAAAAACCCGTGAAACAAAGACAGTGAAAGAGAGAGAAATTCTGACAAAATTCGTTCAGGGGCTGTGATGCAACCTGGATTGACCATATGTAGACCCACAGATGGATGAGACATAAGGGTGGACACTCTTGGGGCTGAGAGGTTTGGTGAGGTTGGGTGAGCAAACGCAGACCCTTTAAAGTAATACTGTGTGGTACCCATCCCATGGGTCCCAAATCTCCAGGTTCAAGGGCATCTTCCTACATCGAAAACATGCATGAGAAACCCAGAAGATGGTACACCGTGTGATCGGGAAAGGTTTCTAAAACGCACCTCATTTCTCATCAATTTGTGCTCCGGATCGCCATTCCAGCCACTATACTAGCAATCTCCCTGCTTGGAGAATCAGCACCTTTAACCTCCTGTTCCGTACAGGTTGCAATTTGTCCTGAGGATGAACGGGAAGAGGGGGAACCAATGAGAGACTAGCTCTAGGTGTTGGGACAGGCACAGGTCACTCTATTTTCCCATCAGGAAGAAGAATTAACCACAGGCTCAGCTTGCCGCCCGAAGCCAGAATAGGGCCTGAAGCAATCCTGCGCTTTTGCGGCCAGCTCCCAAAAAAGCGAGTTGAAAAATGGAGCTCAGGGGCACTGCAAGTCACAAACCTGCAGACTTAGAAATGATAACTGTCATCCACAAATATATTGAGGGAAGGCAACGAAGAGGATTTGAAAGCAAGGCAGAATTGCAGGAAACAGATTTCAGGAGGTAGATTCGAATCGCCTTTAAAGCACAGGAAAAGCGGCAAAACCTCGACAATGATGCCCGTGGCCAAAAAGGGCGTATGCGTTTTTTCCTGAATATATTCAGGAAAAAACGCATACGCCCTTTTTGGCCAACCAAGCAACCTGGAAAGGCAAATCAGCGCTACAAAGAAGTCTCGCTTCCCATCGGTCAAAAGGGCCAGGCTGAATAAAGTGTCAAAACCAGAAATGCAGGACAGGCCATGGAGAAATGGGAGCCTTGCTACGCTGATGGGCGGGATGTAAATTGCCAACAGCCACTCTGGAGAAGTGTACGGTGTGTCCTGAAACATCTAAAAAACTCAGCTTAGAGAGCATAGGGCACTTCCACTCATGGGCGTGTAAATTGGGAAAACTAAAAATCAGCAAGACACAGGCACCCCAAAGTTTAGGGCTGCTCTGTTGACAAGAACCTCCACTTTGTGACACCTTAAATATCCCAGGAAAGACAAGAATGGATAAAGAAGTTGTGGTCCTTATGTACAATGGAATATCACTCAGCCATGAAATCAACGTCATAAGGCTAGTAGCAGCATGATGAGTGGATTTGGGTACGACGATTCTAAGTGAAATAAGTCACACAGAAAAAGACACTTATCATAAGATATCACTTATAGAGGGAATGTAAAAACCGCTACCCTTGAACTGAATTACATAACAGGTCAGAGTCACACGTTTAGAAAACACACTAGGGCTGCTTAACGGGAAAGGTGAGGTGGGGTGATGCATAAAACAAGGGTTTCAAATTAGCTCAGATAGCGTTCCATAAACCCAATATGTAATAGACAAGACCTACTCCTTCCTCAGTGAACTGGACTCAACACGCCCTATTCATCGCCCAAGAATATATCTGACTAGTAAGAAACTTAAAACCTATGTATTGATATCTCTCTGTAAGTGAGTCAAGTGGGTGAAAAGCGGCATAAACACAGCAGTGAAAAGCAGCTAAACCCCATTATACAAATCAATTACTTTTAAAAACCCGTGAAACAAAGACAGTGAAAGAGAGAGAAATTCTGACAAAATTCGTTCAGGGGCTGTGATGCAACCTGGATTGACCATATGTAGACCCACAGATGGATGAGACATAAGGGTGGACACTCTTGGGGCTGAGAGGTTTGGTGAGGTTGGGTGAGCAAACGCAGACCCTTTAAAGTAATACTGTGTGGTACCCATGCCAAGGGTCCCAAATCTCCAGGTTCAAGGGCATCTTCCTACATCGAAAACATGCATGAGAAACCCAGAAGATGGTACACCGTGTGATCGGGAAAGGTTTCTAAAACGCACCTCATTTCTCATCAATTTGTGCTCCGGATCGCCATTCCAGCCGCTATACTAGCAATCTCCCTGCTTGGAGAATCAGCACCTTTAACCTCCTGTTCCGTACAGGTTGCAATTTGTCCTGAGGATGAACGGGAAGAGGGGGAACCAATGAGAGACTAGCTCTAGGTGTTGGGACAGGCACAGGTCACTCTATTTTCCCATCAGGAAGAAGAATTAACCACAGGCTCAGCTTGCCGCCCGAAGCCAGAATAGGGCGTGAAGCAATCCTGCGCTTTTGCGGCCAGCTCCCAAAAAAGCGAGTTGAAAAATGGAGCTCAGGGGCACTGCAATTCACAAACCTGCAGACTTAGAAATGATAACTCTCGTCCACAAATATATTGAGGGAAGGCAACGAAGAGGATTTGAAAGCAAGGCAGAATTGCAGGAAACAGATTTCAGGAGGTAGATTCGAATCGCCTTTAAAGCACAGGAAAAGCGGCAAAACCTCGACAATGATGCCCTTGGCCAAAAAGGGCGTATGCGTTTTTTCCTGAATATATTCAGGAAAAAACGCATACGCCCTTTTTGGCCAACCAAGCAACCTGGAAAGGCAAATCAGCGCTACAAAGAAGTGTCGCTTCCCATCGGTCAAAAGGGCCAGGCTGAATAAAGTGTCAAAACCAGAAATGCAGGACAGGCCATGGAGAAATGGGAGACTTGCTACGCTGATGGGCGGGATGGAAATTGCCAACAGCCACTCTGGAGATGTGTACGGTGTGTCCTGAAACATCTAAAAACCTCAGCTTAGAGAGCATAGGGCACTTCCACTCATGGGCGTATAAATTGGGAAAACTAAAAATCAGCAAGACACAGGCACCCCAAAGTTTAGGGCTGCTCTGTTGACAAGAACCTCCACTTTGTTACACCTTAAATATCCCAGGAAAGACAAGAATGGATAAAGAAGTTGTGGTCCTTATGTACAATGGAATATCACTCAGCCATGAAATCAATGTCATAAGGCTAGGAGCAGCATGATGAGTGGATTTGGGTACGACGATTCTAAGTGAAATAAGTCACACAGAAAAAGACACTTATCATAAGATATCACTGATAGAGGGAATGTAAAAACCGCTACCCTTGAACTGAATTACATAACAGGTCAGAGTCACACGTTTAGAAAACACACTAGGGCTGCTTAACGGGAAAGGTGAGGTGGGGTGATGCATAAAACAAGGGTTTCAAATTAGCTCAGATAGCGTTCCATAAACCCAATATGTAATAGACAAGACCTACTCCTTCCTCTGTGAACTGGACTCAGCACGCCCTATTCATAGCCCAAGAATATATCTGACTAGTAAGAATCTTAAAACCTATGTATTTATATCTCTCTGTAAGTGAGTGAAGTGGGTGAAAAGCGGCATAACCACAGCAGTGAAAAGCAGCTAAACCCCATTATACAAATCAACTACTTTTAAAAACCCGTGAAACAAAGACAGTGAAAGAGAGAGAAATTCTGACAAAATTCGTTCAGGGGCTGTGATGCAACCTGGATTGACCATATGTAGACCCACAGATGGATGAGACATAAGGGTGGACACTCTTGGGGCTGAGAGGTTTGGTGAGGTTGGGTGAGCAAACGCAGACCCTTTAAAGTAATACTGCGTGGAACCCATCCCATGGGTCCCAAATCTCCAGGTTCAAGGGCATCTTCCTACATCGAAAACATACATGAGAAACCCAGAAGATGGTAAACCGTGTGATCGGGAAAGGTTTCTAAAACGCACCTCATTTCTCATCTCCTTGTGCTCCGGTTCGCCATTCCAGCCGCTATACTAGCAATCTCCCTGCTTGGAGAATCAGCACCTTTAACCTCCTGTTCCGTACAGGTTGCAATTTGTCCTGAGGATGAACGGGAAGAGGGGGAACCAATGAGAGACTAGCTCTAGGTGTTGGGACAGGCACAGGTCACTCTATTTTCCCATCAGGAAGAAGAATTAACCACAGGCTCAGCCTGCCGCCCGGAGCCAGAAAAGGGCCTGAAGCAATCCTGCGCTTTTGCAGCCAGCTCCCAAGAAAGCGAGTTGAAAAATGGAGCTCAGGGGCACTGCAATTCACAAACCTGCAGAGTTAGAAATGATAACTCTCGTCCACAAATATATTGAGGGAAGGCAACGAAGAGGATTTGAAAGCAAGGCAGAATTGCAGGAAACAGATTTCAGGAGGTAGATTCGAATCGCCTTTAAAGCACAGGAAAAGCGGCAAAACCTGGACAATGATGCCCTTGGTCAAAAAGGCGTATGCGTTTTTTCCTGAATATATTCAGGAAAAAACGCATACGCCCTTTTTGGCCAACCAAGCAACCTGGAAAGGCAAATCAGCGCTACAAAGTAGTCTCGCTTCCCATCGGTCAAAAGGGCCAGGCTGAATAAAGTGTCATAACCAGAAATGCAGGACAGGCCATGGAGAAATGGGAGACTTGCTACGCTGATGGGCTGGATGGAAATTGCCAACAGCCACTCTGGAGAAGTGTACGGTGTGTCCTGAAACATCTAAAAAACTCAGCTTAGAGAGCATAGGGCACTTCCACTCATGGGTGTATAAATTGGGAAAACTAAAAATCAGCAAGACACAGGCACCCCAAAGTTTAGGGCTGCTCTGTTGACAAGAACCTCCACTTTGTTACACCTTAAATATCCCAGGAAAGACAAGAATGGATAAAGAAGTTGTGGTCCTTATGTACAATGGAATGTCACTCAGCCATGAAATCAACGTCATAAGGCTAGGAGCAGCATGATGAGTGGATTTGGGTACGACGATTCTAAGTGAAATAAGTCACACAGAAAAAGACACTTATCATAAGATATCACTTATAGAGGGAATGTAAAAACCGCTACCCTTGAACTGAATTACATAACAGGTCAGAGTCACACGTTTAGAAAACACACTAGGGCTGCTTAACGGGAAAGGTGAGGTGGGGTGATGCATAAAACAAGGGTTTCAAATAAGCTCAGATAGCGTTCCATAAACCCAATATGTAATAGACAAGACCTACTCCTTCCTCTGTGAACTGGACTCAGCACGCCCTATTCATCGCCCAAGAATATATCTGACTAGTAAGAATCTTAAAACCTATGTATTGATATCTCTCTGTAAGTGAGTGAAGTGGGTGAAAAGCGGCATAACCACAGCAGTGAAAAGCAGCTAAACCCCATTATACAAATCAACTACTTTTAAAAACCCGTGAAACAAAGACAGTGAAAGAGAGAGAAATTCTGACAAAATTCGTTCAGGGGCTGTGATGCAACCTGGATTGACCATATGTAGACCCACAGATGGATGAGACATAAGGGTGGACACTCTTGGGGCTGAGAGGTTTGGTGAGGTTGGGTGAGCAAACGCAGACCCTTTAAAGTAATACTGTGTGGTACCCATCCCATGGGTCCCAAATCTCCAGGTTCAAGGGCATCTTCCTACATCGAAAACATGCATGAGAAACCCAGAAGATGGTACACCGTGTGATCGGGAAAGGTTTGTAAAACGCACCTCATTTCTCATCTCCTTGTGCTCCGGTTCGCCATTCCAGCCGCTATACTAGCAATCTCCCTGCTTGGAGAATCAGCACCTTTAACCTCCTGTTCCGTACAGGTTGCAATTTGTCCTGAGGATGAACGGGAAGAGGGGGAACCAATGAGAGACTAGCTCTAGGTGTTGGGACAGGCACAGGTCACTCTATTTTCCCATCAGGAAGAAGAATTAACCTCAGGCTCAGCTTGCCGCCCGGAGCCAGAATAGGGCCTGAAGCAATCTTGCGCTTTTGCGGCCAGCTCCCAAGAAAGCGAGTTGAAAAATGGAGCTCAGGGGCACTGCAATTCACAAACCTGCAGACTTAGAAATGATAACTCTCGTCCACAAATATATTGAGGGAAGGCAACGAAGAGGATTTGAAAGCAAGGCAGAATTGCAGGAAACAGATTTCAGGAGGTAGATTCGAATCGCCTTTAAAGCACAGGAAAAGCGGCAAAACCTCGACAATGATGCCCTTGCCAAAAAGGGCGTATGCGTTTTTTCCTGAATATATTCAGGAAAAAACGCATACGCCCTTTTTGGCCAACCAAGCAACCTGGAAAGGCAAATCAGCGCTACAAAGAAGTCTCGCTTCCCATCGGTCAAAAGGGCCAGGCTGAATAAAGTGTCAAAACCAGAAATGCAGGACAGGCCATGGAGAAATGGGAGACTTGCTACGCTGATGGGCGGGATGGAAATTGCCAACAGCCACTCTGGAGATGTGTACGGTGTGTCCTGAAACATCTAAAAAACTCAGCTT
The DNA here is from genome assembly GCF_965194805.1 of Balaenoptera borealis. Lineage (NCBI taxonomy): Eukaryota > Metazoa > Chordata > Mammalia > Artiodactyla > Balaenopteridae > Balaenoptera > Balaenoptera borealis. The sequence continues at coordinate 78,352 of NW_028123142.1, forward strand.
AGAGAGCATAGGGCACTTCCACTCATGGGCGTATAAATTGGGAAAACTAAAAATCAGCAAGACACAGGCACCCCAAAGTTTAGGGCTGCTCTGTTGACAAGAACCTCCACTTTGTTACACCTTAAATATCCCAGGAAAGACAAGAATGGATAAAGAAGTTGTGGTCCTTATGTACAATGGAATATCACTCAGCCATGAAATCAACGTCATAAGGCTAGGAGCAGCATGATGAGTGGATTTGGGTACGACGATTCTAAGTGAAATAAGTCACACAGAAAAAGACACTTATCATAAGATATCACTGATAGAGGGAATGTAAAAACCGCTACCCTTGAACTGAATTACATAACAGGTCAGAGTCACACGTTTAGAAAACACACTAGGGCTGCTTAACGGGAAAGGTGAGGTGGGGTGATGCATAAAACAAGGGTTTCAAATTAGCTCAGATAGCGTTCCATAAACCCAATATGTAATAGACAAGACCTACTCCTTCCTCTGTGAACTGGACTCAGCACGCCCTATTCATCGCCCAAGAATATATCTGACTAGTAAGAATCTTAAAACCTATGTATTTATATCTCTCTGTAAGTGAGTGAAGTGGGTGAAAAGCGGCATAACCACAGCAGTGAAAAGCAGCTAAACCCCATTATACAAATCAACTACTTTTAAAAACCCGTGAAACAAAGACAGTGAAAGAGAGAGAAATTCTGACAAAATTCGTTCAGGGGCTGTGATGCAACCTGGATTGACCATATGTAGACCCACAGATGGATGAGACATAAGGGTGGACACTCTTGGGGCTGAGAGGTTTGGTGAGGTTGGGTGAGCAAACGCAGACCCTTTAAAGTCATACTGCGGGGTACCCATACCATGGGTACCAAATCTCCAGGTTCAAGGGCATCTTCCTACATCGAAAACATGCATGAGAAACCCAGAAGATGGTACACCGTGTGATCGGGAAAGGTTTCTAAAACGCACCTCATTTCTCATCTCCTTGTGCTCCGGTTAGCCATTCCAGCCGCTATACTAGCAATCTCCCTGCTTGGAGAATCAGCACCTTTAACCTCCTGTTCCGAACAGGTTGCAATTTGTCCTGAGGATGAACGGGAAGAGGGGGAACCAATGAGAGACTAGCTCTAGGTGTTGGGACAGGCACAGGTCACTCTATTTTCCCATCAGGAAGAAGAATTAACCTCAGGCTCAGCTTGCCGCCCGGAGCCAGAATAGGGCCTGAAGCAATCCTGCGCTTTTGCGGCCAGCTCCCAAGAAAGCGAGTTGAAAAATGGAGCTCAGGGGCACTGCAATTCACAAACCTGCAGACTTAGAAATGATAACTCTCGTCCACAAATATATTGAGGGAAGGCAACGAAGAGGATTTGAAAGCAAGGCAGAATTGCAGGAAACAGATTTCAGGAGGTAGATTCGAATCGCCTTTAAAGCACAGGAAAAGCGGCAAAACCTCGACAATGATGCCCTTGGCCAAAAATGGCGTATGCGTTTTTTCCTGAATATATTCAGGAAAAAACGCATACGCCCTTTTTGGCCAACCAAGCAACCTGGAAAGGCAAATCAGCGCTCCAAAGAAGTCTCGCTTCCCATCGGTCAAAAGGGCCAGGCTGAATAAAGTGTCAAAACCAGAAATGCAGGACAGGCCATGGAGAAATGGGAGCCTTGCTACGCTGATGGGCGGGATGGAAATTCCCAACAGCCACTCTGGAGAAGTGTACGGTGTGTCCTGAAACATCTAAAAAACTCAGCTTAGAGAGCATAGGGCACTTCCACTCATGGGCGTATAAATTGGGAAAACTAAACATCAGCAAGACACAGGCACCCCAAAGTTTAGGGCTGCTCTGTTGACAAGAACCTCCACTTTGTTACACCTTAAATATCCCAGGAAAGACAAGAATGGATAAAGAAGTTGTGGTCCTTATGTACAATGGAATATCACTCAGCCATGAAATCAACGTCATAAGGCTAGGAGCAGCATGATGAGTGGATTTGGGTACGACGATTCTAAGTGAAATAAGTCACACAGAAAAAGACACTTATCATAAGATATCACTTATAGAGGGAATGTAAAAACCGCTACCCTTGAACTGAATTACATAACAGGTCAGAGTCACACGTTTAGAAAACACACTAGGGCTGCTTAACGGGAAAGGTGAGGTGGGGTGATGCATAAAACAAGGGTTTCAAATAAGCTCAGATAGCGTTCCATAAACCCAATATGTAATAGACAAGACCTACTCCTTCCTCAGTGAACTGGACTCAGCACGCCCTATTCATCGCCCAAGAATATATCTGACTAGTAAGAATCTTAAAACCTATGTATTTACATCTCTCTGTAAGTGAGTGAAGTGGGTGAAAAGCGGCATAACCACAGCAGTGAAAAGCAGCTAGACCCCATTATACAAATCAACTACTTTTAAAAACCCGTGAAACAAAGACAGTGAAAGAGAGAGAAATTCTGACAAAATTCGTTCAGGGGCTGTGATGCAACCTGGATTGACCATATGTAGATCCACAGATGGATGAGACATAAGGGTGGACACTCTTGGGGCTGAGAGGTTTGGTGAGGTTGGGTGAGCAAACGCAGACCCTTTAAAGTAATACTGTGTGGTACCCATCCCATGGGTCCAAAATCTCCACGTTCAAGGGCATCGTCCTACATCGAAAACATACATGAGAAACCCAGAAGATGGTACACCGTGTGATCGGGAAAGGTTTCTATAACGCACCTCATTTCTCATCTCCTTGTGCTCCGGTTCGCCATTTCAGCCGCTATAGTAGCAATCTCCCTGCTTGGAGAATCAGCACCTTTAACCTCCTGTTCCGTACAGGTTCTAATTTGTCCTGAGGATGAACGGGAAGAGGGGGAACCAATGAGAGACTAGCTCTAGGTGTTGGGACAGGCACAGGTCACTCTATTTTCCCATCAGGAAGAAGAATTAACCTCAGGCTCAGCTTGCCGCCCGGAGCCAGAATAGGGCCTGAAGCAATGTTGCGCTTTTGCGGCCAGCTCCCAAGAAAGCGAGTTGAAAAATGGAGCTCAGGGGCACTGCAATTCAGAAACCTGCAGAGTTAGAAATGATAACTGTCGTCCACAAATATATTGAGGGAAGGCAACGAAGAGGATTTGAAAGCAAGGCAGAATTGCAGGAAACAGATTTCAGGAGGTAGATTCGAATCGCCTTTAAAGCACAGGAAAAGCGGCAAAACCTCGACAATGATGCCCTTGGCCAAAAAGGGCGTATGCGTTTTTTCCTGAATATATTTAGGAAAAAACGCATACGCCCTTTATGGCCAACCAAGCAACCTGGAAAGGCAAATCAGCGCTACAAAGAAGTCTCGCTTCCCATCGGTCAAAAGGGCCAGGCTGAATAAAGTGTCAAAACCAGAAATGCAGGACAGGCCATGGAGAAATGGGAGCCTTGCTACGCTGATGGGCGGGATGTAAATTTCCCACAGCCACTCTGGAGAAGTGTACGGTGTGTCCTGAAACATCTAAAAAACTCAGCTTAGAGAGCATAGGGCACTTCCACTCATGGGCGTATAAATTGGGAAAACTAAAAATCAGCAAGACACAGGTACCCCAAAGTTTAGCGCTGCTCTGTTGACAAGAACCTCCACTTTGTTACACCTTAAATATCCCAGGAAAGACAAGAATGGATAAAGAAGTTGTGGTCCTTATGTACAATGGAATATCACTCAGCCATGAAATCAACGTCATAAGGCTAGTAGCAGCATGATGAGTGGATTTGGGTACGACGATTCTAAGTGAAATAAGTCACACAGAAAAAGACACTTATCATAAGATATCACTGATAGAGGGAATGTAAAAACCGCTACCCTTGAACTGAATTACATAACAGGTCAGAGTCACACGTTTAGAAAACACACTAGGGCTGCTTAACGGGAAAGGTGAGGTGGGGTGATGCATAAAACAAGGGTTTCAAATTAGCTCAGATAGCGTTCCATAAACCCAATATGTAATAGACAAGACCTACTCCTTCCTCTGTGAACTGGACTCAGCACGCCCTATTCATCGCCCAAGAATATATCTGACTAGTAAGAATCTTAAAACCTATGTATTTATATCTCTCTGTAAGTGAGTGAAGTGGGTGAAAAGCGGCATAACCACAGCAGTGAAAAGCAGCTAAACCCCATTATACAAATCAACTACTTTTAAAAACCCGTGAAACAAAGACAGTGAAAGAGAGAGAAATTCTGACAAAATTCGTTCAGGGGCTGTGATGCAACCTGGATTGACCATATGTAGACCCACAGATGGATGAGACATAAGGGTGGACACTCTTGGGGCTGAGAGGTTTGGTGAGGTTGGGTGAGCAAACGCAGACCCTTTAAAGTAATACTGTGTGGTACCCATCCCATGGGTCCCAAATCTCCAGGTTCAAGGGCATCTTCCTACATCGAAAACATGCATGAGAAACCCAGAAGATGGTACACCGTGTGATCGGGAAAGGTTTCTAAAACGCACCTCATTTCTCATCTCCTTGTGCTCCGGTTCGCCATTCCAGCCGCTATACTAGCAATCTCCCTGCTTGGAGAATCAGCACCTTTAACCTCCTGTTCCGTACAGGTTGCAATTTGTCCTGAGGATGAACGGGAAGAGGGGGAACCAATGAGAGACTAGCTCTAGGTGTTGGGACAGGCACAGGTCACTCTATTTTCCCATCAGGAAGAAGAATTAACCTCAGGCTCAGCTTGCCGCCCGGAGCCAGAATAGGGCCTGAAGCAATCCTGCGCTTTTGCGGCCAGCTCCCAAGAAAGCGAGTTGAAAAATGGAGCTCAGGGGCACTGCAATTCACAAACCTGCAGAGTTAGAAATGATAACTCTCGTCCACAAATATATTGAGGGAAGGCAACGAAGAGGATTTGAAAGCAAGGCAGAATTGCAGGAAACAGATTTCAGGAGGTAGATTCGAATCGCCTTTAAAGCACAGGAAAAGCGGCAAAACCTCGACAATGATGCCCTTGGCCAAAAAGGGCGTATGCGTTTTTTCCTGAATATATTCAGGAAAAAACGCATACGCCCTTTTTGGCCAACCAAGCAACCTGGAAAGGCAAATCAGCGCTACAAAGAATTCTCGCTTCCCATCGGTCAAAAGGGACAGGCTGAATAAAGTGTCAAAACCAGAAATGCAGGACAGGCCATGGAGAAATGGGAGCCTTGCTACGCTGATGGGCGGGATGTAAATTGCCAACAGCCACTCTGGAGAAGTGTACGGTGTGTCCTGAAACATCTAAAAAACTCAGCTTAGAGAGCATAGGGCACTTCCACTCATGGGCGTGTAAATTGGGAAAACTAAAAATCAGCAAGACACAGGCACCCCAAAGTTTAGGGCTGCTCTGTTGACAAGAACCTCCACTTTGTGACACCTTAAATATCCCAGGAAAGACAAGAATGGATAAAGAAGTTGTGGTCCTTATGTACAATGGAATATCACTCAGCCATGAAATCAACGTCATAAGGCTAGGAGCAGCATGATGAGTGGATTTGGGTACGACGATACTAAGTGAAATAAGTCACACAGAAAAAGACACTTATCATAAGATATCACTGATAGAGGGAATGTAAAAACCGCTACCCTTGAACTGAATTACATAACAGGTCAGAGTCACACGTTTAGAAAACACACTAGGGCTGCTTAACGGGAAAGGTGAGGTGGGGTGATGCATAAAACAAGGGTTTCAAATTAGCTCAGATAGCGTTCCATAATCCCAATATGTAATAGACAAGACCTACTCCTTCCTCTGTGAACTGGGCTCAGCACGCCCTATTCATCGCCCAAGAATATATCTGACTAGTAAGAATCTTAAAACCTATGTATTTATATCTCTCTGTAAGTGAGTGAAGTGGGTGAAAAGCGGCATAACTACAGCAGTGAAAAGCAGCTAAACCCCATTATACAAATCAACTACTTTTAAAAACCCGTGAAACAAAGACAGTGAAAGAGAGAGAAATTCTGACAAAATTCGTTCAGGGGCTGTGATGCAACCTGGATTGACCATATGTAGACCCACAGATGGATGAGACATAAGGGTGGACACTCTTGGGGCTGAGAGGTTTGGTGAGGTTGGGTGAGCAAACGCAGACCCTTTAAAGTAATACTGTGTGGTACCCATCCCATGGGTCCCAAATCTCCAGGTTCAAGGGCATCTTCCTACATCGAAAACATGCATGAGAAACCCAGAAGATGGTACACCGTGTGATCGGGAAAGGTTTCTAAAACGCACCTCATTTCTCATCTCCTTGTGCTCCGGTTCGCCATTCCAGCCGCTATACTAGCAATCTCCCTGCTTGGAGAATCAGCACCTTTAACCTCCTGTTCCGTACAGGTTGCAATTTGTCCTGAGGATGAACGGGAAGAGGGGGAACCAATGAGAGACTAGCTCTAGGTGTTGGGACAGGCACAGGTCACTCTATTTTCCCATCAGGAAGAAGAATTAACCTCAGGCTCAGCTTGCCGCCCGGAGCCAGAATAGGGCCTGAAGCAATCTTGCGCTTTTGCGGCCAGCTCCCAAGAAAGCGAGTTGAAAAATGGAGCTCACGGGCACTGCAATTCACAAACCTGCAGACTTAGAAATGATAACTCTCGTCCACAAATATATTGAGGGAAGGCAACGAAGAGGATTTGAAAGCAAGGCAGAATTGCAGGAAACAGATTTCAGGAGGTAGATTCGAATCGCCTTTAAAGCACAGGAAAAGCGGCAAAACCTCGACAATGATGCCCTTGGCCAAAAAGGGCGTATGCGTTTTTTCCTGAATATATTCAGGAAAAAACGCATACGCCCTTTTTGGCCAACCAAGCAACCTGGAAAGGCAAATCAGCGCTACAAAGAAGTCTCGCTTCCCATCGGTCAAAAGGGCCAGGCTGAATAAAGTGTCAAAACCAGAAATGCAGGACAGGCCATGGAGAAATGGGAGACTTGCTACGCTGATGGGCGGGATGGAAATTGCCAACAGCCACTCTGGAGAAGTGTACGGTGTGTCCTGAAACATCTAAAAAACTCAGCTTAGAGAGCATAGGGCACTTCCACTCATGGGCGTATAAATTGGGAAAACTAAAAATCAGCAAGACACAGGCACCCCAAAGTTTAGGGCTGCTCTGTTGACAAGAACCTCCACTTTGTTACACCTTAAATATCCCAGGAAAGACAAGAATGGATAAAGAAGTTGTGGTCCTTATGTACAATGGAATATCACTCAGCCATGAAATCAACGTCATAAGGCTAGGAGCAGCATGATGAGTGGATTTGGGTACGACGATTCTAAGTGAAATAAGTCACACAGAAAAAGACACTTATCATAAGATATCACTGATAGAGGGAATGTAAAAACCGCTATCCTTGAACTGAATTACATAACAGGTCAGAGTCACACGTTTAGAAAACACACTAGGGCTGCTTAACGGGAAAGGTGAGGTGGGGTGATGCATAAAACAAGGGTTTCAAATTAGCTCAGATAGCGTTCCATAAACCCAATATGTAATAGACAAGACTTACTCCTTCCTCAGTGAACTGGACTCAACACGCCCTATTCACCGCCCAAGAATATATCTGACTAGTAAGAATCTTAAAACCTATGTATTTATATCTCTCTGTAAGTGAGTGAAGTGGGTGAAAAGCGGCATAAACACAGCAGTGAAAAGCAGCTAAACCCCATTATACAAATCAATTACTTTTAAAAACCCGTGAAACAAAGACAGTGAAAGAGAGAGAAATTCTGACAAAATTCGTTCAGGGGCTGTGATGCAACCTGGATTGACCATATGTAGATCCACAGATGGATGAGACATAAGGGTGGACACTCTTGGGGCTGAGAGGTTTGTTGAGGTTGGGTGAGCAAACGCAGACCCTTTAAAGTAATACTGTGTGGTACCCATCCCATGGGTCCAAAATCTCCAGGTTCAAGGGCATCGTCCTACATCGAAAACATACATGAGAAACCCAGAAGATGGTACACCGTGTGATCGGGAAAGGTTTCTATAACGCACCTCATTTCTCATCTCCTTGTGCTCCGGTTCGCCATTTCAGCCGCTATACTAGCAATCTCCCTGCTTGGAGAATCAGCACCTTTAACCTCCTGTTCCGTACAGGTTGCAATTTGTCCTGAGGATGAACGGGAAGAGGGGGAACCAATGAGAGACTAGCTCTAGGTGTTGGGACAGGCACAGGTCACTCTATTTTCCCATCAGGAAGAAGAATTAACCTCAGGCTCAGCTTGCCGCCCGGAGCCAGAATAGGGCCTGAAGCAATCTTGCGCTTTTGCGGCCAGCTCCCAAGAAAGCGAGTTGAAAAATGGAGCTCAGGGGCACTGCAATTCAGAAACCTGCAGAGTTAGAAATGATAACTGTCGTCCACAAATATATTGAGGGAAGGCAACGAAGAGGATTTGAAAGCAAGGCAGAATTGCAGGAAACAGATTTCAGGAGGTAGATTCGAATCGCCTTTAAAGCACAGGAAAAGCGGCAAAACCTCGACAATGATGCCCTTGGCCAAAAAGGGCGTATGCGTTTTTTCCTGAATATATTTAGGAAAAAACGCATACGCCCTTTATGGCCAACCAAGCAACCTGGAAAGGCAAATCAGCGCTACAAAGAAGTCTCGCTTCCCATCGGTCAAAAGGGCCAGGCTGAATAAAGTGTCAAAACCAGAAATGCAGGACAGGCCATGGAGAAATGGGAGCCTTGCTACGCTGATGGGCGGGATGTAAATTGCCAACAGCCACTCTGGAGATGTGTACGGTGTGTCCTGAAACATCTAAAAAACTCAGCTTAGAGAGCATAGGGCACTTCCACTCATGGGCGTATAAATTGGGAAAACTAAAAATCAGCAAGACACAGGCACCCCAAAGTTTAGGGCTGCTCTGTTGACAAGAACCTCCACTTTGTTACACCTTAAATATCCCAGGAAAGACAAGAATGGATAAAGAAGTTGTGGTCCTTATGTACAATGGAATATCACTCAGCCATGAAATCAACGTCATAAGGCTAGGAGCAGCATGATGAGTGGATTTGGGTACGACGATTCTAAGTGAAATAAGTCACACAGAAAAAGACACTTATCATAAGATATCACTTATAGAGGGAATGTAAAAACCGCTACCCTTGAACTGAATTACATAACAGGTCAGAGTCACACGTTTAGAAAACACACTAGGGCTGCTTAACGGGAAAGGTGAGGAGGGGTAATGCATAAAACAAGGGTTTCAAATTAGCTCAGATAGCGTTCCATAAACCCAATATGTAATAGACAAGACTTACTCCTTCCTCAGTGAACTGGACTCAACACGCCCTATTCACCGCCCAAGAATATGTCTGACTAGTAAGAATCTTAAAACCTATGTATTTATATCTCTCTGTAAGTGAGTGAAGTGGGTGAAAAGCGGCATAAACACAGCAGTGAAAAGCAGCTAAACCCCATTATACAAATCAATTACTTTTAAAAACCCGTGAAACAAAGACAGTGAAAGAGAGAAATTCTGACAAAATTCGTTCAGGGGCTGTGATGCAACCTGGATTGACCATATGTAGACCCACAGATGGATGAGACATAAGGGTGGACACTCTTGGGGCTGAGAGGTTTGGTGAGGTTGGGTGAGCAAACGCAGACCCTTTAAAGTCATACTGTGTGGTACCCATCCCATGGGTCCCAAATCTCCAGGTTCAAGGGCATCTTCCTACATCGAAAACATGCATGAGAAACCCAGAAGATGGTACACCGTGTGATCGGGAAAGGTTTCTAAAACGCACCTCATTTCTCATCTCCTTGTGCTCCGGTTCGCCATTCCAGCTGCTATACTAGCAATCTCCCTGCTTGGAGAATCAGCACCTTTAACCTCCTGTTCCGTACAGGTTGCAATTTGTCCTGAGGATGAACGGGAAGAGGGGGAACCAATGAGAGACTAGCTCTAGGTGTTGGGACAGGCACAGGTCACTCTATTTTCCCATCAGGAAGAAGAATTAACCACAGGCTCAGCCTGCCGCCCGGAGCCAGAAAAGGGCCTGAAGCAATCCTGCGCTTTTGCAGCCAGCTCCCAAGAAAGCGAGTTGAAAAATGGAGCTCAGGGGCACTGCAATTCACAAACCTGCAGAGTTAGAAATGATAACTCTCGTCCACAAATATATTGAGGGAAGGCAACGAAGAGGATTTGAAAGCAAGGCAGAATTGCAGGAAACAGATTTCAGGAGGTAGATTCGAATCGCCTTTAAAGCACAGGAAAAGCGGCAAAACCTGGACAATGATGCCCTTGGTCAAAAAGGCGTATGCGTTTTTTCCTGAATATATTCAGGAAAAAACGCATACGCCCTTTTTGGCCAACCAAGCAACCTGGAAAGGCAAATCAGCGCTACAAAGTAGTCTCGCTTCCCATCGGTCAAAAGGGCCAGGCTGAATAAAGTGTCATAACCAGAAATGCAGGACAGGCCATGGAGAAATGGGAGACTTGCTACGCTGATGGGCTGGATGGAAATTGCCAACAGCCACTCTGGAGAAGTGTACGGTGTGTCCTGAAACATCTAAAAAACTCAGCTTAGAGAGCATAGGGCACTTCCACTCATGGGCGTATAAATTGGGAAAACTAAAAATCAGCAAGACACAGGCACCCCAAAGTTTAGCGCTGCTCTGTTGACAAGAACCTCCACTTTGTTACACCTTAAATATCCCAGGAAAGACAAGAATGGATAAAGAAGTTGTGGTCCTTATGTACAATGGAATATCACTCAGCCATGAAATCAACGTCATAAGGCTAGTAGCAGCATGATGAGTGGATTTGGGTACGACGATTCTAAGTGAAATAAGTCACACAGAAAAAGACACTTATCATAAGATATCACTTATAGAGGGAATGTAAAAACCGCTACCCTTGAACTGAATTACATAACAGGTCAGAGTCACACGTTTAGAAAACACACTAGGGCTGCTTAACGGGAAAGGTGAGGTGGGGTGATGCATAAAACAAGGGTTTCAAATAAGCTCAGATAGCGTTCCATAAACCCAATATGTAATAGACAAGACCTACTCCTTCCTCTGTGAACTGGACTCAGCACGCCCTATTCATCGCCCAAGAATATATCTGACTAGTAAGAATCTTAAAACCTATGTATTTATATCTCTCTGTAAGTGAGTGAAGTGGGTGAAAAGCGGCATAACCACAGCAGTGAAAAGCAGCTAAACCCCATTATACAAATCAACTACTTTTAAAAACCCGTGAAACAAAGACAGTGAAAGAGAGAGAAATTCTGACAAAATTCGTTCAGGGGCTGTGATGCAACCTGGATTGACCATATGTAGACCCACAGATGGATGAGACATAAGGGTGGACACTCTTGGGGCTGAGAGGTTTGGTGAGGTTGGGTGAGCAAACGCAGACCCTTTAAAGTAATACTGTGTGGTACCCATCCCATGGGTCCCAAATCTCCAGGTTCAAGGGCATCTTCCTACATCGAAAACATGCATGAGAAACCCAGAAGATGGTACACCGTGTGATCGGGAAAGGTTTCTAAAACGCACCTCATTTCTCATCAATTTGTGCTCCGGTTAGCCATTCCAGCCGCTATACTAGCAATCTCCCTGCTTGGAGAATCAGCACCTTTAACCTCCTGTTCCGTACAGGTTGCAATTTGTCCTGAGGATGAACGGGAAGAGGGGGAACCAATGAGAGACTAGCTCTAGGTGTTGGGACAGGCACAGGTCACTCTATTTTCCCATCAGGAAGAAGAATTAATCTCAGGCTCAGCTTGCCGCCCGGAGCCAGAATAGGGCCTGAAGCAATGTTGCGCTTTTGCGGCCAGCTCCCAAGAAAGCGAGTTGAAAAATGGAGCTCAGGGGCACTGCAATTCAGAAACCTGCAGAGTTAGAAATGATAACTGTCGTCCACAAATATATTGAGGGAAGGCAACGAAGAGGATTTGAAAGCAAGGCAGAATTGCAGGAAACAGATTTCAGGAGGTAGATTCGAATCGCCTTTAAAGCACAGGAAAAGCGGCAAAACCTCGACAATGATGCCCTTGGCCAAAAAGGGCGTATGCGTTTTTTCCTGAATATATTTAGGAAAAAACGCATACGCCCTTTATGGCCAACCAAGCAACCTGGAAAGGCAAATCAGCGCTACAAAGAAGTCTCGCTTCCCATCGGTCAAAAGGGCCAGGCTGAATAAAGTGTCAAAACCAGAAATGCAGGACAGGCCATGGAGAAATGGGAGCCTTGCTACGCTGATGGGCGGGATGTAAATTTCCCACAGCCACTCTGGAGAAGTGTACGGTGTGTCCTGAAACATCTAAAAAACTCAGCTTAGAGAGCATAGGGCACTTCCACTCATGGGCGTATAAATTGGGAAAACTAAAAATCAGCAAGACACAGGCACCCCAAAGTTTAGCGCTGCTCTGTTGACAAGAACCTCCACTTTGTTACACCTTAAATATCCCAGGAAAGACAAGAATGGATAAAGAAGTTGTGGTCCTTATGTACAATGGAATATCACTCAGCCATGAAATCAACGTCATAAGGCTAGTAGCAGCATGATGAGTGGATTTGGGTACGACGATTCTAAGTGAAATAAGTCACACAGAAAAAGACACTTATCATAAGATATCACTTATAGAGGGAATGTAAAAACCGCTACCCTTGAACTGAATTACATAACAGGTCAGAGTCACACGTTTAGAAAACACACTAGGGCTGCTTAACGGGAAAGGTGAGGTGGGGTGATGCATAAAACAAGGGTTTCAAATAAGCTCAGATAGCGTTCCATAAACCCAATATGTAATAGACAAGACCTACTCCTTCCTCTGTGAACTGGACTCAGCACGCCCTATTCATCGCCCAAGAATATATCTGACTAGTAAGAATCTTAAAACCTATGTATTTATATCTCTCTGTAAGTGAGTGAAGTGGGTGAAAAGCGGCATAACCACAGCAGTGAAAAGCAGCTAAACCCCATTATACAAATCAACTACTTTTAAAAACCCGTGAAACAAAGACAGTGAAAGAGAGAGAAATTCTGACAAAATTCGTTCAGGGGCTGTGATGCAACCTGGATTGACCATATGTAGACCCACAGATGGATGAGACATAAGGGTGGACACTCTTGGGGCTGAGAGGTTTGGTGAGGTTGGGTGAGCAAACGCAGACCCTTTAAAGTAATACTGTGTGGTACCCATCCCATGGGTCCCAAATCTCCAGGTTCAAGGGCATCTTCCTACATCGAAAACATGCATGAGAAACCCAGAAGATGGTACACCGTGTGATCGGGAAAGGTTTGTAAAACGCACCTCATTTCTCATCTCCTTGTGCTCCGGTTCGCCATTCCAGCCGCTATACTAGCAATCTCCCTGCTTGGAGAATCAGCACCTTTAACCTCCTGTTCCGTACAGGTTGCAATTTGTCCTGAGGATGAACGGGAAGAGGGGGAACCAATGAGAGACTAGCTCTAGGTGTTGGGACAGGCACAGGTCACTCTATTTTCCCATCAGGAAGAAGAATTAACCTCAGGCTCAGCTTGCCGCCCGGAGCCAGAATAGGGCCTGAAGCAATCCTGCGCTTTTGCGGCCAGCTCCCAAGAAAGCGAGTTGAAAAATGGAGCTCAGGGGCACTGCAATTCACAAACCTGCAGAGTTAGAAATGATAACTCTCGTCCACAAATATATTGAGGGAAGGCAACGAAGAGGATTTGAAAGCAAGGCAGAATTGCAGGAAACAGATTTCAGGAGGTAGATTCGAATCGCCTTTAAAGCACAGGAAAAGCGGCAAAACCTCGACAATGATGCCCTTGGCCAAAAAGGGCGTATGCGTTTTTTCCTGAATATATTCAGGAAAAAACGCATACGCCCTTTTTGGCCAACCAAGCAACCTGGAAAGGCAAATCAGCGCTACAAAGAATTCTCGCTTCCCATCGGTCAAAAGGGACAGGCTGAATAAAGTGTCAAAACCAGAAATGCAGGACAGGCCATGGAGAAATGGGAGCCTTGCTACGCTGATGGGCGGGATGTAAATTGCCAACAGCCACTCTGGAGAAGTGTACGGTGTGTCCTGAAACATCTAAAAAACTCAGCTTAGAGAGCATAGGGCACTTCCACTCATGGGCGTGTAAATTGGGAAAACTAAAAATCAGCAAGACACAGGCACCCCAAAGTTTAGGGCTGCTCTGTTGACAAGAACCTCCACTTTGTGACACCTTAAATATCCCAGGAAAGACAAGAATGGATAAAGAAGTTGTGGTCCTTATGTACAATGGAATATCACTCAGCCATGAAATCAACGTCATAAGGCTAGGAGCAGCATGATGAGTGGATTTGGGTACGACGATACTAAGTGAAATAAGTCACACAGAAAAAGACACTTATCATAAGATATCACTGATAGAGGGAATGTAAAAACCGCTACCCTTGAACTGAATTACATAACAGGTCAGAGTCACACGTTTAGAAAACACACTAGGGCTGCTTAACGGGAAAGGTGAGGTGGGGTGATGCATAAAACAAGGGTTTCAAATTAGCTCAGATAGCGTTCCATAAACCCAATATGTAATAGACAAGACCTACTCCTTCCTCTGTGAACTGGGCTCAGCACGCCCTATTCATCGCCCAAGAATATATCTGACTAGTAAGAATCTTAAAACCTATGTATTTATATCTCTCTGTAAGTGAGTGAAGTGGGTGAAAAGCGGCATAACTACAGCAGTGAAAAGCAGCTAAACCCCATTATACAAATCAACTACTTTTAAAAACCCGTGAAACAAAGACAGTGAAAGAGAGAGAAATTCTGACAAAATTCGTTCAGGGGCTGTGATGCAACCTGGATTGACCATATGTAGACCCACAGATGGATGAGACATAAGGGTGGACACTCTTGGGGCTGAGAGGTTTGGTGAGGTTGGGTGAGCAAACGCAGACCCTTTAAAGTAATACTGTGTGGTACCCATCCCATGGGTCCCAAATCTCCAGGTTCAAGGGCATCTTCCTACATCGAAAACATGCATGAGAAACCCAGAAGATGGTACACCGTGTGATCGGGAAAGGTTTCTAAAACGCACCTCATTTCTCATCTCCTTGTGCTCCGGTTCGCCATTCCAGCCGCTATACTAGCAATCTCCCTGCTTGGAGAATCAGCACCTTTAACCTCCTGTTCCGTACAGGTTGCAATTTGTCCTGAGGATGAACGGGAAGAGGGGGAACCAATGAGAGACTAGCTCTAGGTGTTGGGACAGGCACAGGTCACTCTATTTTCCCATCAGGAAGAAGAATTAACCTCAGGCTCAGCTTGCCGCCCGGAGCCAGAATAGGGCCTGAAGCAATCTTGCGCTTTTGCGGCCAGCTCCCAAGAAAGCGAGTTGAAAAATGGAGCTCACGGGCACTGCAATTCACAAACCTGCAGACTTAGAAATGATAACTCTCGTCCACAAATATATTGAGGGAAGGCAACGAAGAGGATTTGAAAGCAAGGCAGAATTGCAGGAAACAGATTTCAGGAGGTAGATTCGAATCGCCTTTAAAGCACAGGAAAAGCGGCAAAACCTCGACAATGATGCCCTTGGCCAAAAAGGGCGTATGCGTTTTTTCCTGAATATATTCAGGAAAAAACGCATACGCCCTTTTTGGCCAACCAAGCAACCTGGAAAGGCAAATCAGCGCTACAAAGAAGTCTCGCTTCCCATCGGTCAAAAGGGCCAGGCTGAATAAAGTGTCAAAACCAGAAATGCAGGACAGGCCATGGAGAAATGGGAGACTTGCTACGCTGATGGGCGGGATGGAAATTGCCAACAGCCACTCTGGAGAAGTGTACGGTGTGTCCTGAAACATCTAAAAAACTCAGCTTAGAGAGCATAGGGCACTTCCACTCATGGGCGTATAAATTGGGAAAACTAAAAATCAGCAAGACACAGGCACCCCAAAGTTTAGGGCTGCTCTGTTGACAAGAACCTCCACTTTGTTACACCTTAAATATCCCAGGAAAGACAAGAATGGATAAAGAAGTTGTGGTCCTTATGTACAATGGAATATCACTCAGCCATGAAATCAACGTCATAAGGCTAGGAGCAGCATGATGAGTGGATTTGGGTACGACGATTCTAAGTGAAATAAGTCACACAGAAAAAGACACTTATCATAAGATATCACTGATAGAGGGAATGTAAAAACCGCTATCCTTGAACTGAATTACATAACAGGTCAGAGTCACACGTTTAGAAAACACACTAGGGCTGCTTAACGGGAAAGGTGAGGTGGGGTGATGCATAAAACAAGGGTTTCAAATTAGCTCAGATAGCGTTCCATAAACCCAATATGTAATAGACAAGACTTACTCCTTCCTCAGTGAACTGGACTCAACACGCCCTATTCACCGCCCAAGAATATATCTGACTAGTAAGAATCTTAAAACCTATGTATTTATATCTCTCTGTAAGTGAGTGAAGTGGGTGAAAAGCGGCATAAACACAGCAGTGAAAAGCAGCTAAACCCCATTATACAAATCAACTACTTTTAAAAACCCGTGAAACAAAGACAGTGAAAGAGAGAGAAATTCTGACAAAATTCGTTCAGGGGCTGTGATGCAACCTGGATTGACCATATGTAGACCCACAGATGGATGAGACATAAGGGTGGACACTCTTGGGGCTGAGAGGTTTGGTGAGGTTGGGTGAGCAAACGCAGACCCTTTAAAGTAATACTGCGTGGAACCCATCCCATGGGTCCCAAATCTCCAGGTTCAAGGGCATCTTCCTACATCGAAAACATACATGAGAAACCCAGAAGATGGTACACCGTGTGATCGGGAAAGGTTTCTAAAACGCACCTCATTTCTCATCTCCTTGTGCTCCGGTTCGCCATTCCAGCCGCTATACTAGCAATCTCCCTGCTTGGAGAATCAGCACCTTTAACCTCCTGTTCCGTACAGGTTGCAATTTGTCCTGAGGATGAACGGGAAGAGGGGGAACCAATGAGAGACTAGCTCTAGGTGTTGGGACAGGCACAGGTCACTCTATTTTCCCATCAGGAAGAAGAATTAACCACAGGCTCAGCCTGCCGCCCGGAGCCAGAAAAGGGCCTGAAGCAATCCTGCGC
This sequence comes from Balaenoptera borealis, assembly GCF_965194805.1. NCBI lineage: Eukaryota > Metazoa > Chordata > Mammalia > Artiodactyla > Balaenopteridae > Balaenoptera > Balaenoptera borealis. The sequence continues at coordinate 95,436 of NW_028123142.1, forward strand.
TTTTGCAGCCAGCTCCCAAGAAAGCGAGTTGAAAAATGGAGCTCAGGGGCACTGCAATTCACAAACCTGCAGAGTTAGAAATGATAACTCTCGTCCACAAATATATTGAGGGAAGGCAACGAAGAGGATTTGAAAGCAAGGCAGAATTGCAGGAAACAGATTTCAGGAGGTAGATTCGAATCGCCTTTAAAGCACAGGAAAAGCGGCAAAACCTGGACAATGATGCCCTTGGTCAAAAAGGCGTATGCGTTTTTTCCTGAATATATTCAGGAAAAAACGCATACGCCCTTTTTGGCCAACCAAGCAACCTGGAAAGGCAAATCAGCGCTACAAAGTAGTCTCGCTTCCCATCGGTCAAAAGGGCCAGGCTGAATAAAGTGTCATAACCAGAAATGCAGGACAGGCCATGGAGAAATGGGAGACTTGCTACGCTGATGGGCTGGATGGAAATTGCCAACAGCCACTCTGGAGAAGTGTACGGTGTGTCCTGAAACATCTAAAAAACTCAGCTTAGAGAGCATAGGGCACTTCCACTCATGGGCGTATAAATTGGGAAAACTAAAAATCAGCAAGACACAGGCACCCCAAAGTTTAGCGCTGCTCTGTTGACAAGAACCTCCACTTTGTTACACCTTAAATATCCCAGGAAAGACAAGAATGGATAAAGAAGTTGTGGTCCTTATGTACAATGGAATATCACTCAGCCATGAAATCAACGTCATAAGGCTAGTAGCAGCATGATGAGTGGATTTGGGTACGACGATTCTAAGTGAAATAAGTCACACAGAAAAAGACACTTATCATAAGATATCACTTATAGAGGGAATGTAAAAACCGCTACCCTTGAACTGAATTACATAACAGGTCAGAGTCACACGTTTAGAAAACACACTAGGGCTGCTTAACGGGAAAGGTGAGGTGGGGTGATGCATAAAACAAGGGTTTCAAATAAGCTCAGATAGCGTTCCATAAACCCAATATGTAATAGACAAGACCTACTCCTTCCTCTGTGAACTGGACTCAGCACGCCCTATTCATCGCCCAAGAATATATCTGACTAGTAAGAATCTTAAAACCTATGTATTTATATCTCTCTGTAAGTGAGTGAAGTGGGTGAAAAGCGGCATAACCACAGCAGTGAAAAGCAGCTAAACCCCATTATACAAATCAACTACTTTTAAAAACCCGTGAAACAAAGACAGTGAAAGAGAGAGAAATTCTGACAAAATTCGTTCAGGGGCTGTGATGCAACCTGGATTGACCATATGTAGACCCACAGATGGATGAGACATAAGGGTGGACACTCTTGGGGCTGAGAGGTTTGGTGAGGTTGGGTGAGCAAACGCAGACCCTTTAAAGTAATACTGTGTGGTACCCATCCCATGGGTCCCAAATCTCCAGGTTCAAGGGCATCTTCCTACATCGAAAACATGCATGAGAAACCCAGAAGATGGTACACCGTGTGATCGGGAAAGGTTTCTAAAACGCACCTCATTTCTCATCAATTTGTGCTCCGGTTAGCCATTCCAGCCGCTATACTAGCAATCTCCCTGCTTGGAGAATCAGCACCTTTAACCTCCTGTTCCGTACAGGTTGCAATTTGTCCTGAGGATGAACGGGAAGAGGGGGAACCAATGAGAGACTAGCTCTAGGTGTTGGGACAGGCACAGGTCACTCTATTTTCCCATCAGGAAGAAGAATTAACCTCAGGCTCAGCTTGCCGCCCGGAGCCAGAATAGGGCCTGAAGCAATGTTGCGCTTTTGCGGCCAGCTCCCAAGAAAGCGAGTTGAAAAATGGAGCTCAGGGGCACTGCAATTCAGAAACCTGCAGAGTTAGAAATGATAACTGTCGTCCACAAATATATTGAGGGAAGGCAACGAAGAGGATTTGAAAGCAAGGCAGAATTGCAGGAAACAGATTTCAGGAGGTAGATTCGAATCGCCTTTAAAGCACAGGAAAAGCGGCAAAACCTCGACAATGATGCCCTTGGCCAAAAAGGGCGTATGCGTTTTTTCCTGAATATATTTAGGAAAAAACGCATACGCCCTTTATGGCCAACCAAGCAACCTGGAAAGGCAAATCAGCGCTACAAAGAAGTCTCGCTTCCCATCGGTCAAAAGGGCCAGGCTGAATAAAGTGTCAAAACCAGAAATGCAGGACAGGCCATGGAGAAATGGGAGCCTTGCTACGCTGATGGGCGGGATGTAAATTTCCCACAGCCACTCTGGAGAAGTGTACGGTGTGTCCTGAAACATCTAAAAAACTCAGCTTAGAGAGCATAGGGCACTTCCACTCATGGGCGTATAAATTGGGAAAACTAAAAATCAGCAAGACACAGGCACCCCAAAGTTTAGCGCTGCTCTGTTGACAAGAACCTCCACTTTGTTACACCTTAAATATCCCAGGAAAGACAAGAATGGATAAAGAAGTTGTGGTCCTTATGTACAATGGAATATCACTCAGCCATGAAATCAACGTCATAAGGCTAGTAGCAGCATGATGAGTGGATTTGGGTACGACGATTCTAAGTGAAATAAGTCACACAGAAAAAGACACTTATCATAAGATATCACTTATAGAGGGAATGTAAAAACCGCTACCCTTGAACTGAATTACATAACAGGTCAGAGTCACACGTTTAGAAAACACACTAGGGCTGCTTAACGGGAAAGGTGAGGTGGGGTGATGCATAAAACAAGGGTTTCAAATAAGCTCAGATAGCGTTCCATAAACCCAATATGTAATAGACAAGACCTACTCCTTCCTCTGTGAACTGGACTCAGCACGCCCTATTCATCGCCCAAGAATATATCTGACTAGTAAGAATCTTAAAACCTATGTATTTATATCTCTCTGTAAGTGAGTGAAGTGGGTGAAAAGCGGCATAACCACAGCAGTGAAAAGCAGCTAAACCCCATTATACAAATCAACTACTTTTAAAAACCCGTGAAACAAAGACAGTGAAAGAGAGAGAAATTCTGACAAAATTCGTTCAGGGGCTGTGATGCAACCTGGATTGACCATATGTAGACCCACAGATGGATGAGACATAAGGGTGGACACTCTTGGGGCTGAGAGGTTTGGTGAGGTTGGGTGAGCAAACGCAGACCCTTTAAAGTAATACTGTGTGGTACCCATCCCATGGGTCCCAAATCTCCAGGTTCAAGGGCATCTTCCTACATCGAAAACATGCATGAGAAACCCAGAAGATGGTACACCGTGTGATCGGGAAAGGTTTGTAAAACGCACCTCATTTCTCATCTCCTTGTGCTCCGGTTCGCCATTCCAGCCGCTATACTAGCAATCTCCCTGCTTGGAGAATCAGCACCTTTAACCTCCTGTTCCGTACAGGTTGCAATTTGTCCTGAGGATGAACGGGAAGAGGGGGAACCAATGAGAGACTAGCTCTAGGTGTTGGGACAGGCACAGGTCACTCTATTTTCCCATCAGGAAGAAGAATTAACCTCAGGCTCAGCTTGCCGCCCGGAGCCAGAATAGGGCCTGAAGCAATCCTGCGCTTTTGCGGCCAGCTCCCAAGAAAGCGAGTTGAAAAATGGAGCTCAGGGGCACTGCAATTCACAAACCTGCAGAGTTAGAAATGATAACTCTCGTCCACAAATATATTGAGGGAAGGCAACGAAGAGGATTTGAAAGCAAGGCAGAATTGCAGGAAACAGATTTCAGGAGGTAGATTCGAATCGCCTTTAAAGCACAGGAAAAGCGGCAAAACCTCGACAATGATGCCCTTGGCCAAAAAGGGCGTATGCGTTTTTTCCTGAATATATTCAGGAAAAAACGCATACGCCCTTTTTGGCCAACCAAGCAACCTGGAAAGGCAAATCAGCGCTACAAAGAATTCTCGCTTCCCATCGGTCAAAAGGGACAGGCTGAATAAAGTGTCAAAACCAGAAATGCAGGACAGGCCATGGAGAAATGGGAGCCTTGCTACGCTGATGGGCGGGATGTAAATTGCCAACAGCCACTCTGGAGAAGTGTACGGTGTGTCCTGAAACATCTAAAAAACTCAGCTTAGAGAGCATAGGGCACTTCCACTCATGGGCGTGTAAATTGGGAAAACTAAAAATCAGCAAGACACAGGCACCCCAAAGTTTAGGGCTGCTCTGTTGACAAGAACCTCCACTTTGTGACACCTTAAATATCCCAGGAAAGACAAGAATGGATAAAGAAGTTGTGGTCCTTATGTACAATGGAATATCACTCAGCCATGAAATCAACGTCATAAGGCTAGGAGCAGCATGATGAGTGGATTTGGGTACGACGATACTAAGTGAAATAAGTCACACAGAAAAAGACACTTATCATAAGATATCACTGATAGAGGGAATGTAAAAACCGCTACCCTTGAACTGAATTACATAACAGGTCAGAGTCACACGTTTAGAAAACACACTAGGGCTGCTTAACGGGAAAGGTGAGGTGGGGTGATGCATAAAACAAGGGTTTCAAATTAGCTCAGATAGCGTTCCATAAACCCAATATGTAATAGACAAGACCTACTCCTTCCTCTGTGAACTGGGCTCAGCACGCCCTATTCATCGCCCAAGAATATATCTGACTAGTAAGAATCTTAAAACCTATGTATTTATATCTCTCTGTAAGTGAGTGAAGTGGGTGAAAAGCGGCATAACTACAGCAGTGAAAAGCAGCTAAACCCCATTATACAAATCAACTACTTTTAAAAACCCGTGAAACAAAGACAGTGAAAGAGAGAGAAATTCTGACAAAATTCGTTCAGGGGCTGTGATGCAACCTGGATTGACCATATGTAGACCCACAGATGGATGAGACATAAGGGTGGACACTCTTGGGGCTGAGAGGTTTGGTGAGGTTGGGTGAGCAAACGCAGACCCTTTAAAGTAATACTGTGTGGTACCCATCCCATGGGTCCCAAATCTCCAGGTTCAAGGGCATCTTCCTACATCGAAAACATGCATGAGAAACCCAGAAGATGGTACACCGTGTGATCGGGAAAGGTTTCTAAAACGCACCTCATTTCTCATCTCCTTGTGCTCCGGTTCGCCATTCCAGCCGCTATACTAGCAATCTCCCTGCTTGGAGAATCAGCACCTTTAACCTCCTGTTCCGTACAGGTTGCAATTTGTCCTGAGGATGAACGGGAAGAGGGGGAACCAATGAGAGACTAGCTCTAGGTGTTGGGACAGGCACAGGTCACTCTATTTTCCCATCAGGAAGAAGAATTAACCTCAGGCTCAGCTTGCCGCCCGGAGCCAGAATAGGGCCTGAAGCAATCTTGCGCTTTTGCGGCCAGCTCCCAAGAAAGCGAGTTGAAAAATGGAGCTCACGGGCACTGCAATTCACAAACCTGCAGACTTAGAAATGATAACTCTCGTCCACAAATATATTGAGGGAAGGCAACGAAGAGGATTTGAAAGCAAGGCAGAATTGCAGGAAACAGATTTCAGGAGGTAGATTCGAATCGCCTTTAAAGCACAGGAAAAGCGGCAAAACCTCGACAATGATGCCCTTGGCCAAAAAGGGCGTATGCGTTTTTTCCTGAATATATTCAGGAAAAAACGCATACGCCCTTTTTGGCCAACCAAGCAACCTGGAAAGGCAAATCAGCGCTACAAAGAAGTCTCGCTTCCCATCGGTCAAAAGGGCCAGGCTGAATAAAGTGTCAAAACCAGAAATGCAGGACAGGCCATGGAGAAATGGGAGACTTGCTACGCTGATGGGCGGGATGGAAATTGCCAACAGCCACTCTGGAGAAGTGTACGGTGTGTCCTGAAACATCTAAAAAACTCAGCTTAGAGAGCATAGGGCACTTCCACTCATGGGCGTATAAATTGGGAAAACTAAAAATCAGCAAGACACAGGCACCCCAAAGTTTAGGGCTGCTCTGTTGACAAGAACCTCCACTTTGTTACACCTTAAATATCCCAGGAAAGACAAGAATGGATAAAGAAGTTGTGGTCCTTATGTACAATGGAATATCACTCAGCCATGAAATCAACGTCATAAGGCTAGGAGCAGCATGATGAGTGGATTTGGGTACGACGATTCTAAGTGAAATAAGTCACACAGAAAAAGACACTTATCATAAGATATCACTGATAGAGGGAATGTAAAAACCGCTATCCTTGAACTGAATTACATAACAGGTCAGAGTCACACGTTTAGAAAACACACTAGGGCTGCTTAACGGGAAAGGTGAGGTGGGGTGATGCATAAAACAAGGGTTTCAAATTAGCTCAGATAGCGTTCCATAAACCCAATATGTAATAGACAAGACTTACTCCTTCCTCAGTGAACTGGACTCAACACGCCCTATTCACCGCCCAAGAATATATCTGACTAGTAAGAATCTTAAAACCTATGTATTTATATCTCTCTGTAAGTGAGTGAAGTGGGTGAAAAGCGGCATAAACACAGCAGTGAAAAGCAGCTAAACCCCATTATACAAATCAATTACTTTTAAAAACCCGTGAAACAAAGACAGTGAAAGAGAGAGAAATTCTGACAAAATTCGTTCAGGGGCTGTGATGCAACCTGGATTGACCATATGTAGATCCACAGATGGATGAGACATAAGGGTGGACACTCTTGGGGCTGAGAGGTTTGTTGAGGTTGGGTGAGCAAACGCAGACCCTTTAAAGTAATACTGTGTGGTACCCATCCCATGGGTCCAAAATCTCCAGGTTCAAGGGCATCGTCCTACATCGAAAACATACATGAGAAACCCAGAAGATGGTACACCGTGTGATCGGGAAAGGTTTCTATAACGCACCTCATTTCTCATCTCCTTGTGCTCCGGTTCGCCATTTCAGCCGCTATACTAGCAATCTCCCTGCTTGGAGAATCAGCACCTTTAACCTCCTGTTCCGTACAGGTTGCAATTTGTCCTGAGGATGAACGGGAAGAGGGGGAACCAATGAGAGACTAGCTCTAGGTGTTGGGACAGGCACAGGTCACTCTATTTTCCCATCAGGAAGAAGAATTAACCTCAGGCTCAGCTTGCCGCCCGGAGCCAGAATAGGGCCTGAAGCAATCTTGCGCTTTTGCGGCCAGCTCCCAAGAAAGCGAGTTGAAAAATGGAGCTCAGGGGCACTGCAATTCAGAAACCTGCAGAGTTAGAAATGATAACTGTCGTCCACAAATATATTGAGGGAAGGCAACGAAGAGGATTTGAAAGCAAGGCAGAATTGCAGGAAACAGATTTCAGGAGGTAGATTCGAATCGCCTTTAAAGCACAGGAAAAGCGGCAAAACCTCGACAATGATGCCCTTGGCCAAAAAGGGCGTATGCGTTTTTTCCTGAATATATTTAGGAAAAAACGCATACGCCCTTTATGGCCAACCAAGCAACCTGGAAAGGCAAATCAGCGCTACAAAGAAGTCTCGCTTCCCATCGGTCAAAAGGGCCAGGCTGAATAAAGTGTCAAAACCAGAAATGCAGGACAGGCCATGGAGAAATGGGAGCCTTGCTACGCTGATGGGCGGGATGTAAATTGCCAACAGCCACTCTGGAGATGTGTACGGTGTGTCCTGAAACATCTAAAAAACTCAGCTTAGAGAGCATAGGGCACTTCCACTCATGGGCGTATAAATTGGGAAAACTAAAAATCAGCAAGACACAGGCACCCCAAAGTTTAGGGCTGCTCTGTTGACAAGAACCTCCACTTTGTTACACCTTAAATATCCCAGGAAAGACAAGAATGGATAAAGAAGTTGTGGTCCTTATGTACAATGGAATATCACTCAGCCATGAAATCAACGTCATAAGGCTAGGAGCAGCATGATGAGTGGATTTGGGTACGACGATTCTAAGTGAAATAAGTCACACAGAAAAAGACACTTATCATAAGATATCACTTATAGAGGGAATGTAAAAACCGCTACCCTTGAACTGAATTACATAACAGGTCAGAGTCACACGTTTAGAAAACACACTAGGGCTGCTTAACGGGAAAGGTGAGGAGGGGTAATGCATAAAACAAGGGTTTCAAATTAGCTCAGATAGCGTTCCATAAACCCAATATGTAATAGACAAGACTTACTCCTTCCTCAGTGAACTGGACTCAACACGCCCTATTCACCGCCCAAGAATATGTCTGACTAGTAAGAATCTTAAAACCTATGTATTTATATCTCTCTGTAAGTGAGTGAAGTGGGTGAAAAGCGGCATAAACACAGCAGTGAAAAGCAGCTAAACCCCATTATACAAATCAATTACTTTTAAAAACCCGTGAAACAAAGACAGTGAAAGAGAGAAATTCTGACAAAATTCGTTCAGGGGCTGTGATGCAACCTGGATTGACCATATGTAGACCCACAGATGGATGAGACATAAGGGTGGACACTCTTGGGGCTGAGAGGTTTGGTGAGGTTGGGTGAGCAAACGCAGACCCTTTAAAGTCATACTGTGTGGTACCCATCCCATGGGTCCCAAATCTCCAGGTTCAAGGGCATCTTCCTACATCGAAAACATGCATGAGAAACCCAGAAGATGGTACACCGTGTGATCGGGAAAGGTTTCTAAAACGCACCTCATTTCTCATCTCCTTGTGCTCCGGTTCGCCATTCCAGCTGCTATACTAGCAATCTCCCTGCTTGGAGAATCAGCACCTTTAACCTCCTGTTCCGTACAGGTTGCAATTTGTCTTGAGGATGAACGGGAAGAGAGGGAACCAATGAGAGACTAGCTCTAGGTGTTGGGACAGGCACAGGTCACTCTATTTTCCCATCAGGAAGAAGAATTAACCTCAGGCTCAGCTTGCCGCCCGGAGCCAGAATAGGGCCTGAAGCAATCCTGCGCTTTTGCGGCCAGCTCCCAAGAAAGCGAGTTGAAAAATGGAGCTCAGGGGCACTGCAATTCACAAACCTGCAGACTTAGAAATGATAACTCTCGTCCACAAATATATTGAGGGAAGGCAACGAAGAGGATTTGAAAGCAAGGCAGAATTGCAGGAAACAGATTTCAGGAGGTAGATTCGAATCGCCTTTAAAGCACAGGAAAAGCGGCAAAACCTCGACAATGATGCCCTTGGCCAAAAAGGGCGTATGCGTTTTTTCCTGAATATATTCAGGAAAAAACGCATACGCCCTTTTTGGCCAACCAAGCAACCTGGAAAGGCAAATCAGCGCTACAAAGAAGTGTCGCTTCCCATCGGTCAAAAGGGCCAGGCTGAATAAAGTGTCAAAACCAGAAATGCAGGACAGGCCATGGAGAAATGGGAGACTTGCTACGCTGATGGGCGGGATGGAAATTGCCAACAGCCACTCTGGAGATGTGTACGGTGTGTCCTGAAACATCTAAAAAACTCAGCTTAGAGAGCATAGGGCACTTCCACTCATGGGCGTATAAATTGGGAAAACTAAAAATCAGCAAGACACAGGCACCCCAAAGTTTAGGGCTGCTCTGTTGACAAGAACCTCCACTTTGTTACACCTTAAATATCCCAGGAAAGACAAGAATGGATAAAGAAGTTGTGGTCCTTATGTACAATGGAATATCACTCAGCCATGAAATCAATGTCATAAGGCTAGGAGCAGCATGATGAGTGGATTTGGGTACGACGATTCTAAGTGAAATAAGTCACACAGAAAAAGACACTTATCATAAGATATCACTGATAGAGGGAATGTAAAAACCGCTACCCTTGAACTGAATTACATAACAGGTCAGAGTCACACGTTTAGAAAACACACTAGGGCTGCTTAACGGGAAAGGTGAGGTGGGGTGATGCATAAAACAAGGGTTTCAAATTAGCTCAGATAGCGTTCCATAAACCCAATATGTAATAGACAAGACCTACTCCTTCCTCTGTGAACTGGACTCAGCACGCCCTATTCATAGCCCAAGAATATATCTGACTAGTAAGAATCTTAAAACCTATGTATTTATATCTCTCTGTAAGTGAGTGAAGTGGGTGAAAAGCGGCATAACCACAGCAGTGAAAAGCAGCTAAACCCCATTATACAAATCAACTACTTTTAAAAACCCGTGAAACAAAGACAGTGAAAGAGAGAGAAATTCTGACAAAATTCGTTCAGGGGCTGTGATGCAACCTGGATTGACCATATGTAGACCCACAGATGGATGAGACATAAGGGTGGACACTCTTGGGGCTGAGAGGTTTGGTGAGGTTGGGTGAGCAAACGCAGACCCTTTAAAGTAATACTGCGTGGAACCCATCCCATGGGTCCCAAATCTCCAGGTTCAAGGGCATCTTCCTACATCGAAAACATACATGAGAAACCCAGAAGATGGTACACCGTGTGATCGGGAAAGGTTTCTAAAACGCACCTCATTTCTCATCTCCTTGTGCTCCGGTTCGCCATTCCAGCCGCTATACTAGCAATCTCCCTGCTTGGAGAATCAGCACCTTTAACCTCCTGTTCCGTACAGGTTGCAATTTGTCCTGAGGATGAACGGGAAGAGGGGGAACCAATGAGAGACTAGCTCTAGGTGTTGGGACAGGCACAGGTCACTCTATTTTCCCATCAGGAAGAAGAATTAACCACAGGCTCAGCCTGCCGCCCGGAGCCAGAAAAGGGCCTGAAGCAATCCTGCGCTTTTGCAGCCAGCTCCCAAGAAAGCGAGTTGAAAAATGGAGCTCAGGGGCACTGCAATTCACAAACCTGCAGAGTTAGAAATGATAACTCTCGTCCACAAATATATTGAGGGAAGGCAACGAAGAGGATTTGAAAGCAAGGCAGAATTGCAGGAAACAGATTTCAGGAGGTAGATTCGAATCGCCTTTAAAGCACAGGAAAAGCGGCAAAACCTGGACAATGATGCCCTTGGTCAAAAAGGCGTATGCGTTTTTTCCTGAATATATTCAGGAAAAAACGCATACGCCCTTTTTGGCCAACCAAGCAACCTGGAAAGGCAAATCAGCGCTACAAAGTAGTCTCGCTTCCCATCGGTCAAAAGGGCCAGGCTGAATAAAGTGTCATAACCAGAAATGCAGGACAGGCCATGGAGAAATGGGAGACTTGCTACGCTGATGGGCTGGATGGAAATTGCCAACAGCCACTCTGGAGAAGTGTACGGTGTGTCCTGAAACATCTAAAAAACTCAGCTTAGAGAGCATAGGGCACTTCCACTCATGGGCGTATAAATTGGGAAAACTAAAAATCAGCAAGACACAGGCACCCCAAAATTTAGCGCTGCTCTGTTGACAAGAACCTCCACTTTGTTACACCTTAAATATCCCAGGAAAGACAAGAATGGATAAAGAAGTTGTGGTCCTTATGTACAATGGAATATCACTCAGCCATGAAATCAACGTCATAAGGCTAGTAGCAGCATGATGAGTGGATTTGGGTACGACGATTCTAAGTGAAATAAGTCACACAGAAAAAGACACTTATCATAAGATATCACTTATAGAGGGAATGTAAAAACCGCTACCCTTGAACTGAATTACATAACAGGTCAGAGTCACACGTTTAGAAAACACACTAGGGCTGCTTAACGGGAAAGGTGAGGTGGGGTGATGCATAAAACAAGGGTTTCAAATAAGCTCAGATAGCGTTCCATAAACCCAATATGTAATAGACAAGACCTACTCCTTCCTCTGTGAACTGGACTCAGCACGCCCTATTCATCGCCCAAGAATATATCTGACTAGTAAGAATCTTAAAACCTATGTATTTATATCTCTCTGTAAGTGAGTGAAGTGGGTGAAAAGCGGCATAACCACAGCAGTGAAAAGCAGCTAAACCCCATTATACAAATCAACTACTTTTAAAAACCCGTGAAACAAAGACAGTGAAAGAGAGAGAAATTCTGACAAAATTCGTTCAGGGGCTGTGATGCAACCTGGATTGACCATATGTAGACCCACAGATGGATGAGACATAAGGGTGGACACTCTTGGGGCTGAGAGGTTTGGTGAGGTTGGGTGAGCAAACGCAGACCCTTTAAAGTAATACTGTGTGGTACCCATCCCATGGGTCCCAAATCTCCAGGTTCAAGGGCATCTTCCTACATCGAAAACATGCATGAGAAACCCAGAAGATGGTACACCGTGTGATCGGGAAAGGTTTCTAAAACGCACCTCATTTCTCATCAATTTGTGCTCCGGTTAGCCATTCCAGCCGCTATACTAGCAATCTCCCTGCTTGGAGAATCAGCACCTTTAACCTCCTGTTCCGTACAGGTTGCAATTTGTCCTGAGGATGAACGGGAAGAGGGGGAACCAATGAGAGACTAGCTCTAGGTGTTGGGACAGGCACAGGTCACTCTATTTTCCCATCAGGAAGAAGAATTAACCTCAGGCTCAGCTTGCCGCCCGGAGCCAGAATAGGGCCTGAAACAATCTTGCGCTTTTGCGGCCAGCTCCCAAGAAAGCGGGTTGAAAAATGGAGCTCAGGGGCACTGCAATTCACAAACCTGCAGAGTTAGAAATGATAACTCTCGTCCACAAATATATTGAGTGAAGGCAACGAAGAGGATTTGAAAGCAAGGCAGAATTGCAGGAAACAGATTTCAGGAGGTAGATTCGAATCGCCTTTAAAGCACAGGAAAAGCGGCAAAACCTCGACAATGATGCCCTTGGCCAAAAAGGGCGTATGCGTTTTTTCCTGAATATATTCAGGAAAAAACGCATACGCCCTTTTTGGCCAACCAAGCAACCTGGAAAGGCAAATCAGCGCTACAAAGAATTCTCGCTTCCCATCGGTCAAAAGGGCCAGGCTGAATAAAGTGTCAAAACCAGAAATGCAGGACAGGCCATGGAGAAATGGGAGCCTTGCTACGCTGATGGGCGGGATGTAAATTTCCCACAGCCACTCTGGAGAAGTGTACGGTGTGTCCTGAAACATCTAAAAAACTCAGCTTAGAGAGCATAGGGCACTTCCACTCATGGGTGTATAAATTGGGAAAACTAAAAATCAGCAAGACACAGGCACCCCAAAGTTTAGGGCTGCTCTGTTGACAAGAACCTCCACTTTGTTACACCTTAAATATCCCAGGAAAGACAAGAATGGATAAAGAAGTTGTGGTCCTTATGTACAATGGAATGTCACTCAGCCATGAAATCAACGTCATAAGGCTAGGAGCAGCATGATGAGTGGATTTGGGTACGACGATTCTAAGTGAAATAAGTCACACAGAAAAAGACACTTATCATAAGATATCACTTATAGAGGGAATGTAAAAACCGCTACCCTTGAACTGAATTACATAACAGGTCAGAGTCACACGTTTAGAAAACACACTAGGGCTGCTTAACGGGAAAGGTGAGGTGGGGTGATGCATAAAACAAGGGTTTCAAATAAGCTCAGATAGCGTTCCATAAACCCAATATGTAATAGACAAGACCTACTCCTTCCTCTGTGAACTGGACTCAGCACGCCCTATTCATCGCCCAAGAATATATCTGACTAGTAAGAATCTTAAAACCTATGTATTTATATCTCTCTGTAAGTGAGTGAAGTGGGTGAAAAGCGGCATAACCACAGCAGTGAAAAGCAGCTAGACCCCATTATACAAATCAACTACTTTTAAAAACCCGTGAAACAAAGACAGTGAAAGAGAGAGAAATTCTGACAAAATTCGTTCAGGGGCTGTGATGCAACCTGGATTGACCATATGTAGACCCACAGATGGATGAGACATAAGGGTGGACACTCTTGGGGCTGAGAGGTTTGGTGAGGTTGGGTGAGCAAACGCAGACCCTTTAAAGTAATACTGTGTGGTACCCATCCCATGGGTCCCAAATCTCCAGGTTCAAGGGCATCTTCCTACATCGAAAACATGCATGAGAAACCCAGAAGATGGTACACCGTGTGATCGGGAAAGGTTTGTAAAACGCACCTCATTTCTCATCTCCTTGTGCTCCGGTTCGCCATTCCAGCCGCTATACTAGCAATCTCCCTGCTTGGAGAATCAGCACCTTTAACCTCCTGTTCCGTACAGGTTGCAATTTGTCCTGAGGATGAACGGGAAGAGGGGGAACCAATGAGAGACTAGCTCTAGGTGTTGGGACAGGCACAGGTCACTCTATTTTCCCATCAGGAAGAAGAATTAACCTCAGGCTCAGCTTGCCGCCCGGAGCCAGAATAGGGCCTGAAGCAATCTTGCGCTTTTGCGGCCAGCTCCCAAGAAAGCGAGTTGAAAAATGGAGCTCAGGGGCACTGCAATTCACAAACCTGCAGACTTAGAAATGATAACTCTCGTCCACAAATATATTGAGGGAAGGCAACGAAGAGGATTTGAAAGCAAGGCAGAATTGCAGGAAACAGATTTCAGGAGGTAGATTCGAATCGCCTTTAAAGCACAGGAAAAGCGGCAAAACCTCGACAATGATGCCCTTGGCCAAAAAGGGCGTATGCGTTTTTTCCTGAATATATTCAGGAAAAAACGCATACGCCCTTTTTGGCCAACCAAGCAACCTGGAAAGGCAAATCAGCGCTACAAAGAAGTCTCGCTTCCCATCGGTCAAAAGGGCCAGGCTGAATAAAGTGTCAAAACCAGAAATGCAGGACAGGCCATGGAGAAATGGGAGACTTGCTACGCTGATGGGCGGGATGGAAATTGCCAACAGCCACTCTGGAGATGTGTACGGTGTGTCCTGAAACATCTAAAAAACTCAGCTTAGAGAGCATAGGGCACTTCCACTCATGGGCGTATAAATTGGGAAAACTAAAAATCAGCAAGACACAGGCACCCCAAAGTTTAGGGCTGCTCTGTTGACAAGAACCTCCACTTTGTTACACCTTAAATATCCCAGGAAAGACAAGAATGGATAAAGAAGTTGTGGTCCTTATGTACAATGGAATATCACTCAGCCATGAAATCAACGTCATAAGGCTAGGAGCAGCATGATGAGTGGATTTGGGTACGACGATTCTAAGTGAAATAAGTCACACAGAAAAAGACACTTATCATAAGATATCACTGATAGAGGGAATGTAAAAACCGCTACCCTTGAACTGAATTACATAACAGGTCAGAGTCACACGTTTAGAAAACACACTAGGGCTGCTTAACGGGAAAGGTGAGGTGGGGTGATGCATAAAACAAGGGTTTCAAATTAGCTCAGATAGCGTTCCATAAACCCAATATGTAATAGACAAGACCTACTCCTTCCTCTGTGAACTGGACTCAGCACGCCCTATTCATCGCCCAAGAATATATCTGACTAGTAAGAATCTTAAAACCTATGTATTTATATCTCTCTGTAAGTGAGTGAAGTGGGTGAAAAGCGGCATAACCACAGCAGTGAAAAGCAGGTAAACCCCATTATACAAATCAACTACTTTTAAAAACCCGTGAAACAAAGACAGTGAAAGAGAGAGAAATTCTGACAAAATTCGTTCAGGGGCTGTGATGCAACCTGGATTGACCATATGTAGACCCACAGATGGATGAGACATAAGGGTGGACACTCTTGGGGCTGAGAGGTTTGGTGAGGTTGGGTGAGCAAACGCAGACCCTTTAAAGTCATACTGCGGGGTACCCATACCATGGGTACCAAATCTCCAGGTTCAAGGGCATCTTCCTACATCGAAAACATGCATGAGAAACCCAGAAGATGGTACACCGTGTGATCGGGAAAGGTTTCTAAAACGCACCTCATTTCTCATCTCCTTGTGCTCCGGTTAGCCATTCCAGCCGCTATACTAGCAATCTCCCTGCTTGGAGAATCAGCACCTTTAACCTCCTGTTCCGAACAGGTTGCAATTTGTCCTGAGGATGAACGGGAAGAGGGGGAACCAATGAGAGACTAGCTCTAGGTGTTGGGACAGGCACAGGTCACTCTATTTTCCCATCAGGAAGAAGAATTAACCTCAGGCTCAGCTTGCCGCCCGGAGCCAGAATAGGGCCTGAAGCAATCCTGCGCTTTTGCGGCCAGCTCCCAAGAAAGCGAGTTGAAAAATGGAGCTCAGGGGCACTGCAATTCACAAACCTGCAGACTTAGAAATGATAACTCTCGTCCACAAATATATTGAGGGAAGGCAACGAAGAGGATTTGAAAGCAAGGCAGAATTGCAGGAAACAGATTTCAGGAGGTAGATTCGAATCGCCTTTAAAGCACAGGAAAAGCGGCAAAACCTCGACAATGATGCCCTTGGCCAAAAATGGCGTATGCGTTTTTTCCTGAATATATTCAGGAAAAAACGCATACGCCCTTTTTGGCCAACCAAGCAACCTGGAAAGGCAAATCAGCGCTCCAAAGAAGTCTCGCTTCCCATCGGTCAAAAGGGCCAGGCTGAATAAAGTGTCAAAACCAGAAATGCAGGACAGGCCATGGAGAAATGGGAGCCTTGCTACGCTGATGGGCGGGATGGAAATTCCCAACAGCCACTCTGGAGAAGTGTACGGTGTGTCCTGAAACATCTAAAAAACTCAGCTTACAGAGCATAGGGCACTTCCACTCATGGGCGTATAAATTGGGAAAACTAAACATCAGCAAGACACAGGCACCCCAAAGTTTAGGGCTGCTCTGTTGACAAGAACCTCCACTTTGTTACACCTTAAATATCCCAGGAAAGACAAGAATGGATAAAGAAGTTGTGGTCCTTATGTACAATGGAATATCACTCAGCCATGAAATCAACGTCATAAGGCTAGGAGCAGCATGATGAGTGGATTTGGGTACGACGATTCTAAGTGAAATAAGTCACACAGAAAAAGACACTTATCATAAGATATCACTTATAGAGGGAATGTAAAAACCGCTACCCTTGAACTGAATTACATAACAGGTCAGAGTCACACGTTTAGAAAACACACTAGGGCTGCTTAACGGGAAAGGTGAGGTGGGGTAATGCATAAAACAAGGGTTTCAAATTAGCTAAGATAGCGTTCCATAAACCCAATATGTAATAGACAAGACTTACTCCTTCCTCAGTGAACTGGACTCAACACGCCCTATTCACCGCCCAAGAATATGTCTGACTAGTAAGAATCTTAAAACCTATGTATTTATATCTCTCTGTAAGTGAGTGAAGTGGGTGAAAAGCGGCATAACCACAGCAGTGAAAAGCAGCTAAACCCCATTATACAAATCAATTACTTTTAAAAACCCGTGAAACAAAGACAGTGAAAGAGAGAAATTCTGACAAAATTCGTTCAGGGGCTGTGATGCAACCTGGATTGACCATATGTAGACCCACAGATGGATGAGACATAAGGGTGGACACTCTTGGGGCTGAGAGGTTTGGTGAGGTTGGGTGAGCAAACGCAGACCCTTTAAAGTCATACTGTGTGGTACCCATCCCATGGGTCCCAAATCTCCAGGTTCAAGGGCATCTTCCTACATCGAAAACATGCATGAGAAACCCAGAAGATGGTACACCGTGTGATCGGGAAAGGTTTCTAAAACGCACCTCATTTCTCATCTCCTTGTGCTCCGGTTCGCCATTCCAGCTGCTATACTAGCAATCTCCCTGCTTGGAGAATCAGCACCTTTAACCTCCTGTTCCGTACAGGTTGCAATTTGTCCTGAGGATGAACGGGAAGAGGGGGAACCAATGAGAGACTAGCTCTAGGTGTTGGGACAGGCACAGGTCACTCTATTTTCCCATCAGGAAGAAGAATTAACCTCAGGCTCAGCTTGCCGCCCGGAGCCAGAATAGGGCCTGAAGCAATCCTGCGCTTTTGCGGCCAGCTCCCAAGAAAGCGAGTTGAAAAATGGAGCTCAGGGGCACTGCAATTCACAAACCTGCAGACTTAGAAATGATAACTCTCGTCCACAAATATATTGAGGGAAGGCAACGAAGAGGATTTGAAAGCAAGGCAGAATTGCAGGAAACAGATTTCAGGAGGTAGATTCGAATCGCCTTTAAAGCACAGGAAAAGCGGCAAAACCTCGACAATGATGCCCTTGGCCAAAAAGGGCGTATGCGTTTTTTCCTGAATATATTCAGGAAAAAACGCATACGCCCTTTTTGGCCAACCAAGCAACCTGGAAAGGCAAATCAGCGCTACAAAGAAGTGTCGCTTCCCATCGGTCAAAAGGGCCAGGCTGAATAAAGTGTCAAAACCAGAAATGCAGGACAGGCCATGGAGAAATGGGAGACTTGCTACGCTGATGGGCGGGATGGAAATTGCCAACAGCCACTCTGGAGATGTGTACGGTGTGTCCTGAAACATCTAAAAAACTCAGCTTAGAGAGCATAGGGCACTTCCACTCATGGGCGTATAAATTGGGAAAACTAAAAATCAGCAAGACACAGGCACCCCAAAGTTTAGGGCTGCTCTGTTGACAAGAACCTCCACTTTGTTACACCTTAAATATCCCAGGAAAGACAAGAATGGATAAAGAAGTTGTGGTCCTTATGTACAATGGAATATCACTCAGCCATGAAATCAACGTCATAAGGCTAGGAGCAGCATGATGAGTGGATTTGGGTACGACGATTCTAAGTGAAATAAGTCACACAGAAAAAGACACTTATCATAAGATATCACTGATAGAGGGAATGTAAAAACCGCTACCCTTGAACTGAATTACATAACAGGTCAGAGTCACACGTTTAGAAAACACACTAGGGCTGCTTAACGGGAAAGGTGAGGTGGGGTGATGCATAAAACACGGGTTTCAAATTAGCTTAGACAGCGTTCCATAATCCCAATATGTAATAGACAAGACTTACTCCTTCCTCAGTGAACTGGACTCAACACGCCCTATTCACCGCCCAAGAATATATCTGACTAGTAAGAATCTTAAAACCTATGTATTTATATCTCTCTGTAAGTGAGTGAAGTGGGTGAAAAGCGGCATAACCACAGCAGTGAAAAGCAGCTAAACCCCATTATACAAATCAATTACTTTTAAAAACCCGTGAAACAAAGACAGTGAAAGAGAGAGAAATTCTGACAAAATTCGTTCAGGGGCTGTGATGCAACCTGGATTGACCATATGTAGACCGACAGATGGATGAGACATAAGGGTGGACACTCTTGGGGCTGAGAGGTTTGGTGAGGTTGGGTGAGCAAACGCAGACCCTTTAAAGTAATACTGCGTGGAACCCATCCCATGGGTCCCAAATCTCCAGGTTCAAGGGCATCTTCCTACATCGAAAACATACATGAGAAACCCAGAAGATGGTACACCGTGTGATCGGGAAAGGTTTCTAAAACGCACCTCATTTCTCATTTCCTTGTGCTCCGGTTCGCCATTCCAGCCGCTATACTAGCAATCTCCCTGCTTGGAGAATCAGCACCTTTAACCTCCTGTTCCGTACAGGTTGCAATTTGTCCTGAGGATGAACGGGAAGAGGGGGAACCAATGAGAGACTAGCTCTAGGTGTTGGGACAGGCACAGGTCACTCTATTTTCCCATCAGGAAGAAGAATTAACCACAGGCTCAGCCTGCCGCCCGGAGCCAGAAAAGGGCCTGAAGCAATCCTGCGCTTTTGCAGCCAGCTCCCAAGAAAGCGAGTTGAAAAATGGAGCTCAGGGGCACTGCAATTCACAAACCTGCAGAGTTAGAAATGATAACTCTCGTCCACAAATATATTGAGGGAAGGCAACGAAGAGGATTTGAAAGCAAGGCAGAATTGCAGGAAACAGATTTCAGGAGGTAGATTCGAATCGCCTTTAAAGCACAGGAAAAGCGGCAAAACCTGGACAATGATGCCCTTGGTCAAAAAGGCGTATGCGTTTTTTCCTGAATATATTCAGGAAAAAACGCATACGCCCTTTTTGGCCAACCAAGCAACCTGGAAAGGCAAATCAGCGCTACAAAGAAGTCTCGCTTCCCATCGGTCAAAAGGGCCAGGCTGAATAAAGTGTCAAAACCAGAAATGCAGGACAGGCCATGGAGAAATGGGAGACTTGCTACGCTGATGGGCTGGATGGAAATTGCCAACAGCCACTCTGGAGAAGTGTACGGTGTGTCCTGAAACATCTAAAAAACTCAGCTTAGAGAGCATAGGGCACTTCCACTCATGGGCGTATAAATTGGGAAAACTAAAAATCAGCAAGACACAGGCACCCCAAAGTTTAGCGCTGCTCTGTTGACAAGAACCTCCACTTTGTTACATCTTAAATATCCCAGGAAAGACAAGAATGGATAAAGAAGTTGTGGTCCTTATGTACAATGGAATATCACTCAGCCATGAAATCAACGTCATAAGGCTAGTAGCAGCATGATGAGTGGATTTGGGTACGACGATTCTAAGTGAAATAAGTCACACAGAAAAAGACACTTATCATAAGATATCACTTATAGAGGGAATGTAAAAACCGCTACCCTTGAACTGAATTACATAACAGGTCAGAGTCACACGTTTAGAAAACACACTAGGGCTGCTTAACGGGAAAGGTGAGGTGGGGTGATGCATAAAACAAGGGTTTCAAATAAGCTCAGATAGCGTTCCATAAACCCAATATGTAATAGACAAGACCTACTCCTTCCTCTGTGAACTGGACTCAGCACGCCCTATTCATAGCCCAAGAATATATCTGACTAGTAAGAATCTTAAAACCTATGTATTTATATCTCTCTGTAAGTGAGTGAAGTGGGTGAAAAGCGGCATAACCACAGCAGTGAAAAGCAGCTAAACCCCATTATACAAATCAACTACTTTTAAAAACCCGTGAAACAAAGACAGTGAAAGAGAGAGAAATTCTGACAAAATTCGTTCAGGGGCTGTGATGCAACCTGGATTGACCATATGTAGACCCACAGATGGATGAGACATAAGGGTGGACACTCTTGGGGCTGAGAGGTTTGGTGAGGTTGGGTGAGCAAACGCAGACCCTTTAAAGTAATACTGCGTGGAACCCATCCCATGGATCCCAAATCTCCAGGTTCAAGGGCATCTTCCTACATCGAAAACATACATGAGAAACCCAGAAGATGGTACACCGTGTGATCGGGAAAGGTTTCTAAAACGCACCTCATTTCTCATCTCCTTGTGCTCCGGTTCGCCATTCCAGCCGCTATACTAGCAATCTCCCTGCTTGGAGAATCAGCACCTTTAACCTCCTGTTCCGTACAGGTTGCAATTTGTCCTGAGGATGAACGGGAAGAGGGGGAACCAATGAGAGACTAGCTCTAGGTGTTGGGACAGGCACAGGTCACTCTATTTTCCCATCAGGAAGAAGAATTAACCACAGGCTCAGCCTGCCGCCCGGAGCCAGAAAAGGGCCTGAAGCAATCCTGCGCTTTTGCAGCCAGCTCCCAAGAAAGCGAGTTGAAAAATGGAGCTCAGGGGCACTGCAATTCACAAACCTGCAGAGTTAGAAATGATAACTCTCGTCCACAAATATATTGAGGGAAGGCAACGAAGAGGATTTGAAAGCAAGGCAGAATTGCAGGAAACAGATTTCAGGAGGTAGATTCGAATCGCCTTTAAAGCACAGGAAAAGCGGCAAAACCTGGACAATGATGCCCTTGGTCAAAAAGGCGTATGCGTTTTTTCCTGAATATATTCAGGAAAAAACGCATACGCCCTTTTTGGCCAACCAAGCAACCTGGAAAGGGAAATCAGCGCTACAAAGTAGTCTCGCTTCCCATCGGTCAAAAGGGCCAGGCTGAATAAAGTGTCATAACCAGAAATGCAGGACAGGCCATGGAGAAATGGGAGACTTGCTACGCTGATGGGCTGGATGGAAATTGCCAACAGCCACTCTGGAGAAGTGTACGGTGTGTCCTGAAACATCTAAAAAACTCAGCTTAGAGAGCATAGGGCACTTCCACTCATGGGCGTATAAATTGGGAAAACTAAAAATCAGCAAGACACAGGCACCCCAAAGTTTAGCGCTGCTCTGTTGACAAGAACCTCCACTTTGTTACACCTTAAATATCCCAGGAAAGACAAGAATGGATAAAGAAGTTGTGGTCCTTATGTACAATGGAATATCACTCAGCCATGAAATCAACGTCATAAGGCTAGTAGCAGCATGATGAGTGGATTTGGGTACGACGATTCTAAGTGAAATAAGTCACACAGAAAAAGACACTTATCATAAGATATCACTTATAGAGGGAATGTAAAAACCGCTACCCTTGAACTGAATTACATAACAGGTCAGAGTCACACGTTTAGAAAACACACTAGGGCTGCTTAACGGGAAAGGTGAGGTGGGGTGATGCATAAAACAAGGGTTTCAAATAAGCTCAGATAGCGTTCCATAAACCCAATATGTAATAGACAAGACCTACTCCTTCCTCTGTGAACTGGACTCAGCACGCCCTATTCATCGCCCAAGAATATATCTGACTAGTAAGAATCTTAAAACCTATGTATTTATATCTCTCTGTAAGTGAGTGAAGTGGGTGAAAAGCGGCATAACCACAGCAGTGAAAAGCAGCTAGACCCCATTATACAAATCAACTACTTTTAAAAACCCGTGAAACAAAGACAGTGAAAGAGAGAGAAATTCTGACAAAATTCGTTCAGGGGCTGTGATGCAACCTGGATTGACCATATGTAGACCCACAGATGGATGAGACATAAGGGTGGACACTCTTGGGGCTGAGAGGTTTGGTGAGGTTGGGTGAGCAAACGCAGACCCTTTAAAGTAATACTGTGTGGTACCCATCCCATGGGTCCCAAATCTCCAGGTTCAAGGGCATCTTCCTACATCGAAAACATGCATGAGAAACCCAGAAGATGGTACACCGTGTGATCGGGAAAGGTTTCTAAAACGCACCTCATTTCTCATCTCCTTGTGCTCCGGTTCGCCATTCCAGCCGCTATACTAGCAATCTCCCTGCTTGGAGAATCAGCACCTTTAACCTCCTGTTCCGTACAGGTTGCAATTTGTCCTGAGGATGAACGGGAAGAGGGGGAACCAATGAGAGACTAGCTCTAGGTGTTGGGACAGGCACAGGTCACTCTATTTTCCCATCAGGAAGAAGAATTAACCACAGGCTCAGCCTGCCGCCCGGAGCCAGAAAAGGGCCTGAAGCAATCCTGCGCTTTTGCAGCCAGCTCCCAAGAAAGCGAGTTGAAAAATGGAGCTCAGGGGCACTGCAATTCACAAACCTGCAGAGTTAGAAATGATAACTCTCGTCCACAAATATATTGAGGGAAGGCAACGAAGAGGATTTGAAAGCAAGGCAGAATTGCAGGAAACAGATTTCAGGAGGTAGATTCGAATCGCCTTTAAAGCACAGGAAAAGCGGCAAAACCTGGACAATGATGCCCTTGGTCAAAAAGGCGTATGCGTTTTTTCCTGAATATATTCAGGAAAAAACGCATACGCCCTTTTTGGCCAACCAAGCAACCTGGAAAGGCAAATCAGCGCTACAAAGAAGTCTCGCTTCCCATCGGTCAAAAGGGCCAGGCTGAATAAAGTGTCATAACCAGAAATGCAGGACAGGCCATGGAGAAATGGGAGCCTTGCTACGCTGATGGGCTGGATGGAAATTGCCAACAGCCACTCTGGAGAAGTGTACGGTGTGTCCTGAAACATCTAAAAAACTCAGCTTAGAGAGCATAGGGCACTTCCACTCATGGGCGTATAAATTGGGAAAACTAAAAATCAGCAAGACACAGGCACCCCAAAGTTTAGGGCTGCTCTGTTGACAAGAACCTCCACTTTGTTACACCTTAAATATCCCAGGAAAGACAAGAATGGATAAAGAAGTTGTGGTCCTTATGTACAATGGAATATCACTCAGCCATGAAATCAACGTCATAAGGCTAGTAGCAGCATGATGAGTGGATTTGGGTACGACGATTCTAAGTGAAATAAGTCACACAGAAAAAGACACTTATCATAAGATATCACTTATAGAGGGAATGTAAAAACCGCTACCCTTGAACTGAATTACATAACAGGTCAGAGTCACACGTTTAGAAAACACACTAGGGCTGCTTAACGGGAAAGGTGAGGTGGGGTGATGCATAAAACAAGGGTTTCAAATAAGCTCAGATAGCGTTCCATAAACCCAATATGTAATAGACAAGACCTACTCCTTCCTCTGTGAACTGGACTCAGCACGCCCTATTCATCGCCCAAGAATATATCTGACTAGTAAGAATCTTAAAACCTATGTATTTATATCTCTCTGTAAGTGAGTGAAGTGGGTGAAAAGCGGCATAACCACAGCAGTGAAAAGCAGCTAAACCCCATTATTCAAATCAACTACTTTTAAAAACCCGTGAAACAAAGACAGTGAAAGAGAGAGAAATTCTGACAAAATTCGTTCAGGGGCTGTGATGCAACCTGGATTGACCATATGTAGACCCACAGATGGATGAGACATAAGGGTGGACACTCTTGGGGCTGAGAGGTTTGGTGAGGTTGGGTGAGCAAACGCAGACCCTTTAAAGTCATACTGCGGGGTACCCATACCATGGGTCCCAAATCTCCAGGTTCAAGGGCATCGTCATACATCGAAAACATGCATGAGAAACCCAGAAGATGGTACACCGTGTGATCGGGAAAGGTTTCTAAAACGCACCTCATTTCTCATCTCCTTGTGCTCCGGTTCGCCATTCCAGCCGCTATACTAGCAATCTCCCTGCTTGGAGAATCAGCACCTTTAACCTCCTGTTCCGAACAGGTTGCAATTTGTCCTGAGGATGAACGGGAAGAGGGGGAACCAATGAGAGACTAGCTCTAGGTGTTGGGACAGGCACAGGTCACTCTATTTTCCCATCAGGAAGAAGAATTAACCTCAGGCTCAGCTTGCCGCCCGGAGCCAGAATAGGGCCTGAAGCAATCCTGCGCTTTTGCGGCCAGCTCCCAAGAAAGCGAGTTGAAAAATGGAGCTCAGGGGCACTGCAATTCACAAACCTGCAGACTTAGAAATGATAACTCTCGTCCACAAATATATTGAGGGAAGGCAACGAAGAGGATTTGAAAGCAAGGCAGAATTGCAGGAAACAGATTTCAGGAGGTAGATTCGAATCGCCTTTAAAGCACAGGAAAAGCGGCAAAACCTCGACAATGATGCCCTTGGCCAAAAAGGGCGTATGCGTTTTTTCCTGAATATATTCAGGAAAAAACGCATACGCCCTTTTTGGCCAACCAAGCAACCTGGAAAGGCAAATCAGCGCTCCAAAGAAGTCTCGCTTCCCATCGGTCAAAAGGGCCAGGCTGAATAAAGTGTCAAAACCAGAAATGCAGGACAGGCCATGGAGAAATGGGAGCCTTGCTACGCTGATGGGCGGGATGGAAATTCCCAACAGCCACTCTGGAGAAGTGTACGGTGTGTCCTGAAACATCTAAAAAACTCAGCTTACAGAGCATAGGGCACTTCCACTCATGGGCGTATAAATTGGGAAAACTAAACATCAGCAAGACACAGGCACCCCAAAGTTTAGGGCTGCTCTGTTGACAAGAACCTCCACTTTGTTACACCTTAAATATCCCAGGAAAGACAAGAATGGATAAAGAAGTTGTGGTCCTTATGTACAATGGAATATCACTCAGCCATGAAATCAACGTCATAAGGCTAGGAGCAGCATGATGAGTGGATTTGGGTACGACGATTCTAAGTGAAATAAGTCACACAGAAAAAGACACTTATCATAAGATATCACTTATAGAGGGAATGTAAAAACCGCTACCCTTGAACTGAATTACATAACAGGTCAGAGTCACACGTTTAGAAAACACACTAGGGCTGCTTAACGGGAAAGGTGAGGTGGGGTGATGCATAAAACAAGGGTTTCAAATAAGCTCAGATAGCGTTCCATAAACCCAATATGTAATAGACAAGACCTACTCCTTCCTCTGTGAACTGGACTCAGCACGCCCTATTCATCGCCCAAGAATATATCTGACTAGTAAGAATCTTAAAACCTATGTATTTACATCTCTCTGTAAGTGAGTGAAGTGGGTGAAAAGCGGCATAACCACAGCAGTGAAAAGCAGCTAGACCCCATTATACAAATCAACTACTTTTAAAAACCCGTGAAACAAAGACAGTGAAAGAGAGAGAAATTCTGACAAAATTCGTTCAGGGGCTGTGATGCAACCTGGACTGACCATATGTAGACCCACAGATGGATGAGACATAAGGGTGGACACTCTTGGGGCTGAGAGGTTTGGTGAGGTTGGGTGAGCAAACGCAGACCCTTTAAAGTAATACTGTGTGGTACCCATCCCATGGGTCCCAAATCTCCAGGTTCAAGGGCATCTTCCTACATCGAAAACATGCATGAGAAACCCAGAAGATGGTACACCGTGTGATCGGGAAAGGTTTCTAAAACGCACCTCATTTCTCATCTCCTTGTGCTCCGGTTCGCCATTCCAGCCGCTATACTAGCAATCTCCCTGCTTGGAGAATCAGCACCTTTAACCTCCTGTTCCGTACAGGTTGCAATTTGTCCTGAGGATGAACGGGAAGAGGGGGAACCAATGAGAGACTAGCTCTAGGTGTTGGGACAGGCACAGGTCACTCTATTTTCCCATCAGGAAGAAGAATTAACCTCAGGCTCAGCTTGCCGCCCGGAGCCAGAATAGGGCCTGAAGGAATCTTGCGCTTTTGCGGCCAGCTCCCAAGAAAGCGAGTTGAAAAATGGAGCTCAGGGGCACTGCAATTCACAAACCTGCAGACTTAGAAATGATAACTCTCGTCCACAAATATATTGAGGGAAGGCAACGAAGAGGATTTGAAAGCAAGGCAGAATTGCAGGAAACAGATTTCAGGAGGTAGATTCGAATCGCCTTTAAAGCACAGGAAAAGCGGCAAAACCTCGACAATGATGCCCTTGGCCAAAAAGGGCGTATGCGTTTTTTCCTGAATATATTCAGGAAAAAACGCATACGCCCTTTTTGGCCAACCAAGCAACCTGGAAAGGCAAATCAGCGCTACAAAGAAGTCTCGCTTCCCATCGGTCAAAAGGGCCAGGCTGAATAAAGTGTCAAAACCAGAAATGCAGGACAGGCCATGGAGAAATGGGAGACTTGCTACGCTGATGGGCGGGATGGAAATTGCCAACAGCCACTCTGGAGAAGTGTACGGTGTGTCCTGAAACATCTAAAAAACTCAGCTTAGAGAGCATAGGGCACTTCCACTCATGGGCGTATAAATTGGGAAAACTAAAAATCAGCAAGACACAGGCACCCCAAAGTTTAGGGCTGCTCTGTTGACAAGAACCTCCACTTTGTTACACCTTAAATATCCCAGGAAAGACAAGAATGGATAAAGAAGTTGTGGTCCTTATGTACAATGGAATATCACTCAGCCATGAAATCAACGTCATAAGGCTAGGAGCAGCATGATGAGTGGATTTGGGTACGACGATTCTAAGTGAAATATGTCACAGAGAAAAAGACACTTATCATAAGATATCACTGATAGAGGGAATGTAAAAACCGCTACCCTTGAACTGAATTACATAACAGGTCAGAGTCACACGTTTAGAAAACACACTAGGGCTGCTTAACGGGAAAGGTGAGGTGGGGTGATGCATAAAACAAGGGTTTCAAATTAGCTCAGATAGCGTTCCATAAACCCAATATGTAATAGACAAGACCTACTCCTTCCTCTGTGAACTGGACTCAGCACGCCCTATTCATCGCCCAAGAATATATCTGACTAGTAAGAATCTTAAAACCTATGTATTTATATCTCTCTGTAAGTGAGTGAAGTGGGTGAAAAGCGGCATAACCACAGCAGTGAAAAGCAGCTAAACCCCATTATACAAATCAACTACTTTTAAAAACCCGTGAAACAAAGACAGTGAAAGAGAGAGAAATTCTGACAAAATTCGTTCAGGGGCTGTGATGCAACCTGGATTGACCATATGTAGACCCACAGATGGATGAGACATAAGGGTGGACACTCTTGGGGCTGAGAGGTTTGGTGAGGTTGGGTGAGCAAACGCAGACCCTTTAAAGTCATACTGCGGGGTACCCATACCATGGGTCCCAAATCTCCAGGTTCAAGGGCATCGTCATACATCGAAAACATGCATGAGAAACCCAGAAGATGGTACACCGTGTGATCGGGAAAGGTTTCTAAAACGCACCTCATTTCTCATCAATTTGTGCTCCGGTTAGCCATTCCAGCCGCTATACTAGCAATCTCCCTGCTTGGAGAATCAGCACCTTTAACCTCCTGTTCCGTACAGGTTGCAATTTGTCCTGAGGATGAACGGGAAGAGGGGGAACCAATGAGAGACTAGCTCTAGGTGTTGGGACAGGCACAGGTCACTCTATTTTCCCATCAGGAAGAAGAATTAACCTCAGGCTCAGCTTGCCGCCCGGAGCCAGAATAGGGCCTGAAGCAATCCTGCGCTTTTGCGGCCAGCTCCCAAGAAAGCGAGTTGAAAAATGGAGCTCAGGGGCACTGCAATTCACAAACCTGCAGACTTAGAAATGATAACTCTCGTCCACAAATATATTGAGGGAAGGCAACGAAGAGGATTTGAAAGCAAGGCAGAATTGCAGGAAACAGATTTCAGGAGGTAGATTCGAATCGCCTTTAAAGCACAGGAAAAGCGGCAAAACCTCGACAATGATGCCCTTGGCCAAAAAGGGCGTATGCGTTTTTTCCTGAATATATTCAGGAAAAAACGCATACGCCCTTTTTGGCCAACCAAGCAACCTGGAAAGGCAAATCAGCGCTACAAAGAAGTCTCGCTTCCCATCGGTCAAAAGGGCCAGGCTGAATAAAGTGTCAAAACCAGAAATGCAGGACAGGCCATGGAGAAATGGGAGCCTTGCTACGCTGATGGGCGGGATGGAAATTCCCAACAGCCACTCTGGAGAAGTGTACGGTGTGTCCTGAAACATCTAAAAAACTCAGCTTACAGAGCATAGGGCACTTCCACTCATGGGCGTATAAATTGGGAAAACTAAACATCAGCAAGACACAGGCACCCCAAAGTTTAGGGCTGCTCTGTTGACAAGAACCTCCACTTTGTTACACCTTAAATATCCCAGGAAAGACAAGAATGGATAAAGAAGTTGTGGTCCTTATGTACAATGGAATATCACTCAGCCATGAAATCAACGTCATAAGGCTAGGAGCAGCATGATGAGTGGATTTGGGTACGACGATTCTAAGTGAAATAAGTCACACAGAAAAAGACACTTATCATAAGATATCACTTATAGAGGGAATGTAAAAACCGCTACCCTTGAACTGAATTACATAACAGGTCAGAGTCACACGTTTAGAAAACACACTAGGGCTGCTTAACGGGAAAGGTGAGGTGGGGTGATGCATAAAACAAGGGTTTCAAATTAGCTCAGATAGCGTTCCATAAACCCAATATGTAATAGACAAGACCTACTCCTTCCTCAGTGAACTGAAGTCAACACCCCCTATTCACCGCCCAAGAATATATCTGACTAGTAAGAATCTTAAAACCTATGTATTTATATCTCTCTGTAAGTGAGTGAACTGGGTGAAAAGTGGCATAAACACAGCAGTGAAAAGCAGCTAAACCCCATTATACAAATCAATTACTTTTAAAAACCCGTGAAACAAAGACAGTGAAAGAGAGAAATTCTGACAAAATTCGTTCAGGGGCTGTGATACAACCTGGATTGACCATATGTAGACCGACAGATGGATGAGACATAAGGGTGGACACTCTTGGGGCTGAGAGGTTTGGTGAGGTTGGGTGAGCAAACGCAGACCCTTTAAAGTCATACTGTATAGTACCCATCCCATGAGTCCCAAATCTCCAGGTTCAAGGGCATCTTCCTACATCGAAAACATGCATGAGAAACCCAGAAGATGGTACACCGTGTGATCGGGAAAGGTTTCTAAAACGCACCTCATTTCTCATCTCCTTGTGCTCCGGTTCGCCATTCCAGCTGCTATACTAGCAATCTCCCTGCTTGGAGAATCAGCACCTTTAACCTCCTGTTCCGTACAGGTTGCAATTTGTCCTGAGGATGAACGGGAAGAGGGGGAACCAATGAGAGACTAGCTCTAGGTGTTGGGACAGGCACAGGTCACTCTATTTTCCCATCAGGAAGAAGAATTAACCTCAGGCTCAGCTTGCCGCCCGGAGCCAGAATAGGGCCTGAAGCAATCCTGCGCTTTTGCAGCCAGCTCCCAAGAAAGCGAGTTGAAAAATGGAGCTCAGGGGCACTGCAATTCACAAACCTGCAGACTTAGAAATGATAACTCTCGTCCACAAATATATTGAGGGAAGGCAACAAAGAGGATTTGAAAGCAAGGCAGAATTGCAGGAAACAGATTTCAGGAGGTAGATTCGAATCGCCTTTAAAGCACAGGAAAAGCGGCAAAACCTCGACAATGATGCCCTTGGCCAAAAAGGGCGTATGCGTTTTTTCCTGAATATATTCAGGAAAAAACGCATACGCCCTTTTTGGCCAACCAAGCAACCTGGAAAGGCAAATCAGCGCTACAAAGAAGTCTCGCTTCCCATCGGTCAAAAGGGCCAGGCTGAATAAAGTGTCAAAACCAGAAATGCAGGACAGGCCATGGTGAAATGGGAGCCTTGCTACGCTGATGGGCCGGATGGAAATTGCCAACAGCCACTCTGGAGAAGTGTACGGTGTGTCCTGAAACATCTAAAAAACTCAGCTTACAGAGCATAGGGCACTTCCACTCATGGGCGTATAAATTGGGAAAACTAAAAATCAGCAAGACACAGGCACCCCAAAGTTTAGGGCTGCTCTGTTGACAAGAACCTCCACTTTGTTACACCTTAAATATCCCAGGAAAGACAAGAATGGATAAAGAAGTTGTGGTCCTTATGTACAATGGAATATCACTCAGCCATGAAATCAACGTCATAAGGCTAGGAGCAGCATGATGAGTGGATTTGGGTACGACGATTCTAAGTGAAATAAGTCACACAGAAAAAGACACTTATCATAAGATATCACTGATAGAGGGAATGTAAAAACCGCTACCCTTGAACTGAATTACATAACAGGTCAGAGTCACACGTTTAGAAAACACACTAGGGCTGCTTAACGGGAAAGGTGAGGTGGGGTGATGCATAAAACAAGGGTTTCAAATTAGCTCAGATAGCGTTCCATAAACCCAATATGTAATAGACAAGACCTACTCCTTCCTCTGTGAACTGGACTCAGCACGCCCTATTCATCGCCCAAGAATATATCTGACTAGTAAGAATCTTAAAACCTATGTATTTATATCTCTCTGTAAGTGAGTGAAGTGGGTGAAAAGCGGCATAACCACAGCAGTGAAAAGCAGCTAAACCCCATTATACAAATCAACTACTTTTAAAAACCCGTGAAACAAAGACAGTGAAAGAGAGAGAAATTCTGACAAAATTCGTTCAGGGGCTGTGATGCAACCTGGATTGACCATAT
Organism: Balaenoptera borealis; assembly: GCF_965194805.1. Taxonomy (NCBI): domain Eukaryota; kingdom Metazoa; phylum Chordata; class Mammalia; order Artiodactyla; family Balaenopteridae; genus Balaenoptera; species Balaenoptera borealis. The sequence goes on from NW_028123142.1 coordinate 126,613, forward strand.
GTAGACCCACAGATGGATGAGACATAAGGGTGGACACTCTTGGGGCTGAGAGGTTTGGTGAGGTTGGGTGAGCAAACGCAGACCCTTTAAAGTCATACTGCGGGGTACCCATACCATGGGTCCCAAATCTCCAGGTTCAAGGGCATCGTCATACATCGAAAACATGCATGAGAAACCCAGAAGATGGTACACCGTGTGATCGGGAAAGGTTTCTAAAACGCACCTCATTTCTCATCTCCTTGTGCTCCGGTTCGCCATTCCAGCCGCTATACTAGCAATCTCCCTGCTTGGAGAATCAGCACCTTTAACCTCCTGTTCCGTACAGGTTGCAATTTGTCCTGAGGATGAACGGGAAGAGGGGGAACCAATGAGAGACTAGCTCTAGGTGTTGGGACAGGCACAGGTCACTCTATTTTCCCATCAGGAAGAAGAATTAACCTCAGGCTCAGCTTGCCGCCCGGAGCCAGAATAGGGCCTGAAGCAATCCTGCGCTTTTGCGGCCAGCTCCCAAGAAAGCGAGTTGAAAAATGGAGCTCAGGGGCACTGCAATTCACAAACCTGCAGACTTAGAAATGATAACTCTCGTCCACAAATATATTGAGGGAAGGCAACGAAGAGGATTTGAAAGCAAGGCAGAATTGCAGGAAACAGATTTCAGGAGGTAGATTCGAATCGCCTTTAAAGCACAGGAAAAGCGGCAAAACCTCGACAATGATGCCCTTGGCCAAAAAGGGCGTATGCGGTTTTTCCTGAATATATTCAGGAAAAAACGCATACGCCCTTTTTGGCCAACCAAGCAACCTGGAAAGGCAAATCAGCGCTACAAAGAAGTCTCGCTTCCCATCGGTCAAAAGGGCCAGGCTGAATAAAGTGTCAAAACCAGAAATGCAGGACAGGACATGGAGAAATGGGAGACTTGCTACGCTGATGGGCGGGATGGAAATTGCCAACAGCCACTCTGGAGAAGTGTACGGTGTGTCCTGAAACATCTAAAAAACTCAGCTTAGAGAGCATAGGGCACTTCCACTCATGGGCGTATAAATTGGGAAAACTAAAAATCAGCAAGACACAGGCACCCCAAAGTTTAGGGCTGCTCTGTTGACAAGAACCTCCACTTTGTTACACCTTAAATATCCCAGGAAAGACAAGAATGGATAAAGAAGTTGTGGTCCTTATGTACAATGGAATATCACTCAGCCATGAAATCAACGTCATAAGGCTAGGAGCAGCATGATGAGTGGATTTGGGTACGACGATTCTAAGTGAAATAAGTCACACAGAAAAAGACACTTATCATAAGATATCACTGATAGAGGGAATGTAAAAACCGCTACCCTTGAACTGAATTACATAACAGGTCAGAGTCACACGTTTAGAAAACACACTAGGGCTGCTTAACGGGAAAGGTGAGGTGGGGTGATGCATAAAACAAGGGTTTCAAATAAGCTCAGATAGCGTTCCATAAACCCAATATGTAATAGACAAGACCTACTCCTTCCTCTGTGAACTGGACTCAGCACGCCCTATTCATCGCCCAAGAATATATCTGACTAGTAAGAATCTTAAAACCTATGTATTTATATCTCTCTGTAAGTGAGTGAAGTGGGTGAAAAGCGGCATAACCACAGCAGTGAAAAGCAGCTAAACCCCATTATACAAATCAACTACTTTTAAAAACCCGTGAAACAAAGACAGTGAAAGAGAGAGAAATTCTGACAAAATTCGTTCAGGGGCTGTGATGCAACCTGGATTGACCATATGTAGACCCACAGATGGATGAGACATAAGGGTGGACACTCTTGGGGCTGAGAGGTTTGGTGAGGTTGGGTGAGCAAACGCAGACCCTTTAAAGTCATACTGCGGGGTACCCATACCATGGGTCCCAAATCTCCAGGTTCAAGGGCATCGTCACACATCGAAAACATGCATGAGAAACCCAGAAGATGGTACACCGTGTGATCGGGAAAGGTTTCTAAAACGCACCTCATTTCTCATCAATTTGTGCTCCGGTTAGCCATTCCAGCCGCTATACTAGCAATCTCCCTGCTTGGAGAATCAGCACCTTTAACCTCCTGTTCCGTACAGGTTGCAATTTGTCCTGAGGATGAACGGGAAGAGGGGGAACCAATTAGAGACTAGCTCTAGGTGTTGGGACAGGCACAGGTCACTCTATTTTCCCATCAGGAAGAAGAATTAACCTCAGGCTCAGCTTGCCGCCCGGAGCCAGAATAGGGCCTGAAGCAATCCTGCGCTTTTGCGGCCAGCTCCCAAGAAAGCGAGTTGAAAAATGGAGCTCAGGGGCACTGCAATTCACAAACCTGCAGACTTAGAAATGATAACTCTCGTCCACAAATATATTGAGGGAAGGCAACGAAGAGGATTTGAAAGCAAGGCAGAATTGCAGGAAACAGATTTCAGGAGGTAGATTCGAATCGCCTTTAAAGCACAGGAAAAGCGGCAAAACCTCGACAATGATGCCCTTGGCCAAAAAGGGCGTATGCGTTTTTTCCTGAATATATTCAGGAAAAAACGCATACGCCCTTTTTGGCCAACCAAGCAACCTGGAAAGGCAAATCAGCGCTACAAAGAAGTCTCGCTTCCCATCGGTCAAAAGGGCCAGGCTGAATAAAGTGTCAAAACCAGAAATGCAGGACAGGCCATGGAGAAATGGGAGCCTTGCTACGCTGATGGGCGGGATGGAAATTCCCAACAGCCACTCTGGAGAAGTGTACGGTGTGTCCTGAAACATCTAAAAAACTCAGCTTACAGAGCATAGGGCACTTCCACTCATGGGCGTATAAATTGGGAAAACTAAACATCAGCAAGACACAGGCACCCCAAAGTTTAGGGCTGCTCTGTTGACAAGAACCTCCACTTTGTTACACCTTAAATATCCCAGGAAAGACAAGAATGGATAAAGAAGTTGTGGTCCTTATGTACAATGGAATATCACTCAGCCATGAAATCAACGTCATAAGGCTAGGAGCAGCATGATGAGTGGATTTGGGTACGACGATTCTAAGTGAAATAAGTCACACAGAAAAAGACACTTATCATAAGATATCACTTATAGAGGGAATGTAAAAACCGCTACCCTTGAACTGAATTACATAACAGGTCAGAGTCACACGTTTAGAAAACACACTAGGGCTGCTTAACGGGAAAGGTGAGGTGGGGTGATGCATAAAACAAGGGTTTCAAATTAGCTCAGATAGCGTTCCATAAACCCAATATGTAATAGACAAGACCTACTCCTTCCTCAGTGAACTGGAGTCAACACCCCCTATTCACCGCCCAAGAATATATCTGACTAGTAAGAATCTTAAAACCTATGTATTTATATCTCTCTGTAAGTGAGTGAACTGGGTGAAAAGTGGCATAAACACAGCAGTGAAAAGCAGCTAAACCCCATTATACAAATCAATTACTTTTAAAAACCCGTGAAACAAAGACAGTGAAAGAGAGAAATTCTGACAAAATTCGTTCAGGGGCTGTGATGCAACCTGGATTGACCATATGTAGACCGACAGATGGATGAGACATAAGGGTGGACACTCTTGGGGCTGAGAGGTTTGGTGAGGTTGGGTGAGCAAACGAAGACCCTTTATAGTCATACTGTATAGTACCCATCCCATGGGTCCCAAATCTCCAGGTTCAAGGGCATCTTCCTACATCGAAAACATGCATGAGAAACCCAGAAGATGGTACACCGTGTGATCGGGAAAGGTTTCTAAAACGCACCTCATTTCTCATCTCCTTGTGCTCCGGTTCGCCATTCCAGCTGCTATACTAGCAATCTCCCTGCTTGGAGAATCAGCACCTTTAACCTCCTGTTCCGTACAGGTTGCAATTTGTCCTGAGGATGAACGGGAAGAGGGGGAACCAATGAGAGACTAGCTCTAGGTGTTGGGACAGGCACAGGTCACTCTATTTTCCCATCAGGAAGAAGAATTAACCTCAGGCTCAGCTTGCCGCCCGGAGCCAGAATAGGGCCTGAAGCAATCCTGCGCTTTTGCGGCCAGCTCCCAAGAAAGCGAGTTGAAAAATGGAGCTCAGGGGCACTGCAATTCACAAACCTGCAGACTTAGAAATGATAACTCTCGTCCACAAATATATTGAGGGAAGGCAACGAAGAGGATTTGAAAGCAAGGCAGAATTGCAGGAAACAGATTTCAGGAGGTAGATTCGAATCGCCTTTAAAGCACAGGAAAAGCGGCAAAACCTCGACAATGATGCCCTTGGCCAAAAAGGGCGTATGCGTTTTTTCCTGAATATATTCAGGAAAAAACGCATACGCCCTTTTTGGCCAACCAAGCAACCTGGAAAGGCAAATCAGCGCTACAAAGAAGTCTCGCTTCCCATCGGTCAAAAGGGCCAGGCTGAATAAAGTGTCAAAACCAGAAATGCAGGACAGGCCATGGTGAAATGGGAGCCTTGCTACGCTGATGGGCCGGATGGAAATTGCCAACAGCCACTCTGGAGAAGTGTACGGTGTGTCCTGAAACATCTAAAAAACTCAGCTTACAGAGCATAGGGCACTTCCACTCATGGGCGTATAAATTGGGAAAACTAAAAATCAGCAAGACACAGGCACCCCAAAGTTTAGGGCTGCTCTGTTGACAAGAACCTCCACTTTGTTACACCTTAAATATCCCAGGAAAGACAAGAATGGATAAAGAAGTTGTGGTCCTTATGTACAATGGAATATCACTCAGCCATGAAATCAACGTCATAAGGCTAGGAGCAGCATGATGAGTGGATTTGGGTACGACGATTCTAAGTGAAATAAGTCACACAGAAAAAGACACTTATCATAAGATATCACTTATAGAGGGAATGTAAAAACCGCTACCCTTGAACTGAATTACATAGCAGGTCAGAGTCACACGTTTAGAAAAACTCACTATGGCTGCTTAACGGGAAAGGTGAGGTGGGGTGATGCATAAAACAAGGGTTTCAAATTAGCTCAGATAGCGTTCCATAAACCCAATATGTAATAGACAAGACCTACTCCTTCCTCAGCGAACTGGACTCAACACCCCCTATTCACCGCCCAAGAATATATCTGACTAGTAAGAATCTTAAAAGCTATGTATTGATATCTCTCTGTAAGTGAGTCAAGTGGGTGAAAAGCGGCATAAACACAGCAGTGAAAAGCAGCTAAACCCCATTATACAAATCAATTACTTTTAAAAACCCGTGAAACAAAGACAGTGAAAGAGAGAGAAATTCTGACAAAATTCGTTCAGGGTCTGTGATGCAATCTGGATTGACCATATGTAGACCCACAGATGGATGAGACATAAGGGTGGATACTCTTGGGGCTGAGAGGTTTGGTGAGGTTGGGTGAGCAAACGCAGACCCTTTAAAGTAATACTGTGTGGTACCCATCCCATGGGTCCCAAATCTCCAGGTTCAAGGGCATCTTCCTACATCGAAAACATGCATGAGAAACCCAGAAGATGGTACACCGTGTGATCGGGAAAGGTTTCTAAAACGCACCTCATTTCTCATCTCCTTGTGCTCCGGTTCGCCATTCCAGCTGCTATACTGGCAATCTCCCTGCTTGGAGAATCAGCACCTTTAACCTCCTGTTCCGTACAGGTTGCAATTTGTCCTGAGGATGAACGGGAAGAGGGGGAACCAATGAGAGACTAGCTCTAGGTGTTGGGACAGGCACAGGTCACTCTATTTTCCCATCAGGAAGAAGAATTAACCTCAGGCTCAGCTTGCCGCCCGGAGCCAGAATAGGGCCTGAAGCAATCCTGCGCTTTTGCGGCCAGCTCCCAAGAAAGCGAGTTGAAAAATGGAGCTCAGGGGCACTGCAATTCACAAACCTGCAGACTTAGAAATGATAACTCTCGTCCACAAATATATTGAGGGAAGGCAACGAAGAGGATTTGAAAGCAAGGCAGAATTGCAGGAAACAGATTTCAGGAGGTAGATTCGAATCGCCTTTAAAGCACAGGAAAAGCGGCAAAACCTCGACAATGATGCCCTTGGCCAAAAAGGGCGTATGCGTTTTTTCCTGAATATATTCAGGAAAAAACGCATACGCCCTTTTTGGCCAACCAAGCAACCTGGAAAGGCAAATCAGCGCTACAAAGAAGTCTCGCTTCCCATCGATCAAAAGGGCCAGGCTGAATAAAGTGTCAAAACCAGAAATGCAGGACAGGCCATGGAGAAATGGGAGCCTTGCTACGCTGATGGGCGGGATGTAAATTGCCAACAGCCACTCTGGAGAAGTGTACGGTGTGTCCTGAAACATCTAAAAAACTCAGCTTACAGAGCATAGGGCAATTCCACTCATGGGCGTATAAATTGGGAAAACTAAAAATCAGCAAGACAGAGGCACACCAAAGTTTAGGACTGCTCTGTTGACAAGAACCTCCACTTTGTTACACATTAAATATCCCAGGAAAGACAAGAATGGATAAAGAAGTTGTGGTCCTTATGTACAATGGAATATCACTCAGCCATGAAATCAACGTCATAAGGCTAGGAGCAGCATGATGAGTGGATTTGGGTTCGACGATTCTAAGTGAAATAAGTCACACAGAAAAAGACACTTATCATAAGATATCACTGATAGAGGGAATGTAAAAACCGCTACCCTTGAACTGAATTACATAACAGGTCAGAGTCACACGTTTAGAAAACACACTAGGGCTGCTTAACGGGAAAGGTGAGGTGGGGTGATGCATAAAACAAGGGTTTCAAATTAGCTCAGATAGCGTTCCATAAACCCAATATGTAATAAACAAGACCTACTCCTTCCTCAGTGAACTGGACTCAACAAACCCTATTCACCGCCCAAGAGTATATCTGACTAGTAAGAATCTTAAAACCTATGTATTTATATATCTCTGTAAGTGAGTGAAGTGGGTGAAAACGGCATAAACACAGCAGTGAAAAGCAGCTAAACCCCATTATACAAATCAATTACTTTTAAAAACCCGTGAAACAACGACAGTGAAAGAGAGAGAAATTCTGACAAAATTCGTTCAGGGGCTGTGATGCAACCTGGATTGACCATATGTAGACCCACAGATGGATGAGACATAAGGGTGGACACTCTTAGGGCTGAGAGGTTTGGTGAGGTTGGGTGAGCAAACGCAGACCCTTTAAAGTAATACTGCGTGGAACCCATCCCATGGGTCCCAAATCTCCAGGTTCAAGGGCATCTTCCTACATCGAAAACATGCATGAGAAACCCCGAAGATGGTACACCGTGTGATCGGGAAAAGTTTCTAAAACGCACCTCATTTCTCATCTCCTTGTTCTCCGGTTCGCCATTCCAGCCGCTATACTAGCAATCTCCCTGCTTGGAGAATCAGCACCTTTTACCTCTTGTTCCGTACAGGTTGCAATTTGTCCTGAGGATGAACGGGAAGAGGGGGAACCAATGAGAGACTAGCTTTAGGTGTTGGGACAGGCACAGGTCACTCTATTTTCCCATCAGGAAGAAGAATTAACCTCAGGCTCAGCTTGCCGCCCGGAGCCAGAATAGGGCCTGAAGCAATCCTGCGCTTTTGCAGCCAGCTCCCAAGAAAGCGAGTTGAAAAATGGAGCTCAGGGGCACTGCAATTCACAAACCTGCAGACTTAGAAATGATAACTCTCGTCCACAAATATACTGAGGGAAGGCAACGAAGAGGATTTGAAAGCAAGGCAGAATTGCAGGAAACAGATTTCAGGAGGTAGATTCGAATCGCCTTTAAAGCACAGGAAAAGCGGCAAAACCTCGACAATGATGCCCTTGGCCAAAAAGGGCGTATGCGTTTTTTCCTGAATATATTCAGGAAAAAACGCATACGCCCTTTTTGGCCAACCAAGCAACCTGGAAAGGCAAATCAGCGCTACAAAGAAGTCTCGCTTCCCATCGGTCAAAAGGGCCAGGCTGAATAAAGTGTCAAAACCAGAAATGCAGGACAGGCCATGGAGAAATGGGAGCCTTGCTACGCTGATGGGCCGGATGGAAATTGCCAACAGCCACTCTGGAGAAGTGTACGGTGTGTCCTGAAACATCTAAAAACTCAGCTTAGAGAGCATAGGGCACTTCCACTCATGGGCGTATGAATTGGGACAACTAAAAATCAGCAAGACACAGGCACCCCAAAGTTTAGGGCTGCTCTGTTGACAAGAACCTCCACTTTGTTACACCTTAAATATCCCAGGAAAGACAAGAATGGATAAAGAAGTTGTGGTCCTTATGTACAATGGAATATCACTCAGCCATGAAATCAACGTCATAAAGCTAGTAACAGCATGATGAATGGATTTGGGTACGACGATTCTAAGTGAAATAAGTCACACAGAAAAAGACACTTATCATAAGATATCACTTATAGAGGGAATGTAAAAACCGCTACCCTTGAACTGAATTACATAACAGGTCAGAGTCACACGTTTAGAAAACACACTATGGCTGCTTAACGGGAAAGGTGAGGTGGGGTGATGCATAAAACAAGGGTTTCAAATTAGCTCAGATAGCGTTCCATAAACCCAATATGTAATAGACAAGACCTACTCCTTCCTCAGTGAACTGGACTCAACACGCCCTATTCATCGCCCAAGAATATATCTGACTAGTAAGAATCTTAAAACCTATGTATTTATATCTCTCTGTAAGTGAGTGAAGTGGGTGAAAAGCGGCATAACCACAGCAGTGAAAAGCAGCTAAACCCCATTATACAAATCAATTACTTTTAAAAACCCGTGAAACAACGACAGTGAAAGAGAGAGAAATTCTGACCAAATTCGTTCAGGGGCTGTGATGCAACCTGGATTGACCATATGTAGACCCACAGATGGATGAGACATAAGGGTGGACACTCTTAGGGCTGAGAGGTTTGGTGAGGTTGGGTGAGCAAACGCAGACCCTTTAAAGTCATACTGCGTGTAACCCATCCCATGGGTCCCAAATCTCCAGGTTCAAGGGCATCTTCCTACATCGAAAACATGCATGAGAAACCCCGAAGATGGTACACCGTGTGATCGGGAAAAGTTTCTAAAACGCACCTCATTTCTCATCTCCTTGTGCTCCGGTTCGCCATTCCAGCCGCTATACTAGCAATCTCCCTGCTTGGAGAATCAGCACCTTTTACCTCTTGTTCCGTACAGGTTGCAATTTGTCCTGAGGATGAACGGGAAGAGGGGGAACCAATGAGAGACTAGCTTTAGGTGTTGGGACAGGCACAGGTCACTCTATTTTCCCATCAGGAAGAAGAATTAACCTCAGGCTCAGCTTGCCGCCCGGAGCCAGAATAGGGCCTGAAGCAATCCTGCGCTTTTGCAGCCAGCTCCCAAGAAAGCGAGTTGAAAAATGGAGCTCAGGGGCACTGCGATTCACAAACCTGCAGACTTAGAAATGATAACTCTCGTCCACAAATATACTGAGGGAAGGCAACGAAGAGGATTTGAAAGCAAGGCAGAATTGCAGGAAACAGATTTCAGGAGGTAGATTCGAATCGCCTTTAAAGCACAGGAAAAGCGGCAAAACCTCGACAATGATGCCCTTGGCCAAAAAGGGCGTATGCGTTTTTTCCTGAATATATTCAGGAAAAAACGCATACGCCCTTTTTGGCCAACCAAGCAACCTGGAAAGGCAAATCAGCGCTACAAAGAAGTCTCGCTTCCCATCGGTCAAAAGGGCCAGGCTGAATAAAGTGTCAAAACCAGAAATGCAGGACAGGCCATGGAGAAATGGGAGCCTTGCTACGCTGATGGGCCGGATGGAAATTGCCAACAGCCACTCTGGAGAAGTGTACGGTGTGTCCTGAAACATCTAAAAACTCAGCTTAGAGAGCATAGGGCACTTCCACTCATGGGCGTATGAATTGGGACAACTAGAAATCAGCAAGACACAGGCACCCCAAAGTTTAGGGCTGCTCTGTTGACAAGAACCTCCACTTTGTTACACCTTAAATATCCCAGGAAAGACAAGAATGGATAAAGAAGTTGTGGTCCTTATGTACAATGGAATATCACTCAGCCATGAAATCAACGTCATAAAGCTAGTAACAGCATGATGAATGGATTTGGGTACGACGATTCTAAGTGAAATAAGTCACACAGAAAAAGACACTTATCATAAGATATCACTTATAGAGGGAATGTAAAAACCGCTACCCTTGAACTGAATTACATAACAGGTCAGAGTCACACGTTTAGAAAACACACTATGGCTGCTTAACGGGAAAGGTGAGGTGGGGTGATGCATAAAACAAGGGTTTCAAATTAGCTCAGATAGCGTTCCATAAACCCAATATGTAATAGACAAGACCTACTCCTTCCTAAGTGAACTGGACTCAACACGCCCTATTCATCGCCCAAGAATATATCTGACTAGTAAGAATCTTAAAACCTATGTATTTATATCTCTCTGTAAGTGAGTGAAGTGGGTGAAAAGCGGCATAACCACAGCAGTGAAAAGCAGCTAAACCCCATTATACAAATCAATTACTTTTAAAAACCCGTGAAACAAAGACAGTGAAAGAGAGAGAAATTCGGACAAAATTCGTTCAGGGGCTGTGATGCAACCTGGATTGACCATATGTAGACCCACAGATGGATGAGACATAAGGGTGGACACTCTTGGGGCTGAGAGGTTTGGTGAGGTTGGGTGAGCAAACGCAGACCCTTTAAAGTAATACTGCGTGGAACCCATCCCATGGGTCCCAAATCTCCAGGTTCAAGGGCATCTTCCTACATCGAAAACATGCATGAGAAACCCAGAAGATGGTACACCGTGTGATCGGGAAAGGTTTCTAAAACGCACCTCATTTCTCATCAATTTGTGCTCCGGTTAGCCATTCCAGCCTCTATACTAGCAATCTCCCTGCTTGGAGAATCAGCACCTTTAACCTCCTGTTCCGAACAGGTTGCAATTTGTCCTGAGGATGAACGGGAAGAGGGGGAACCAATGAGAGACTAGCTCTAGGTGTTGGGACAGGCACAGGTCACTCTATTTTCCCATCAGGAAGAAGAATTAACCTCAGGCTCAGCTTGCCGCCCGGAGCCAGAATAGGGCCTGAAGCAATCCTGCGCTTTTGCGGCCAGCTCCCAAGAAAGCGAGTTGAAAAATGGAGCTCAGGGGCACTGCAATTCACAAACCTGCAGACTTAGAAATGATAACTCTCGTCCACAAATATATTGAGGGAAGGCAACGAAGAGGATTTGAAAGCAAGGCAGAATTGCAGGAAACAGATTTCAGGAGGTAGATTCGAATCGCCTTTAAAGCACAGGAAAAGCGGCAAAACCTCGACAATGATGCCCTTGGCCAAAAAGGGCGTATGCGTTTTTTCCTGAATATATTCAGGAAAAAACGCATACGCCCTTTTTGGCCAACCAAGCAACCTGGAAAGGCAAATCAGCGCTACAAAGAAGTCTCGCTTCCCATCGGTCAAAAGGGCCAGGCTGAATAAAGTGTCAAAACCAGAAATGCAGGACAGGCCATGGAGAAATGGGAGCCTTGCTACGCTGATGGGCGGGATGGAAATTGCCAACAGCCACTCTGGAGAAGTGTACGGTGTGTCCTGAAACATCTAAAAAACTCAGCTTACAGAGCATAGGGCACTTCCACTCATGGGCGTATAAATTGGGAAAACTAAACATCAGCAAGACACAGGCACCCCAAAGTTTAGGGCTGCTCTGTTGACAAGAACCTCCACTTTGTTACACCTTAAATATCCCAGGAAAGACAAGAATGGATAAAGAAGTTGTGGTCCTTATGTACAATGGAATATCACTCAGCCATGAAATCAACGTCATAAGGCTAGGAGCAGCATGATGAGTGGATTTGGGTACGACGATTCTAAGTGAAATAAGTCACACAGAAAAAGACACTTATCATAAGATATCACTTATAGAGGGAATGTAAAAACCGCTACCCTTGAACTGAATTACATAACAGGTCAGAGTCACACGTTTAGAAAACACACTAGGGCTGCTTAACGGGAAAGGTGAGGTGGGGTGATGCATAAAACAAGGGTTTCAAATTAGCTCAGATAGCGTTCCATAAACCCAATATGTAATAGACAAGACCTACTCCTTCCTCAGTGAACTGGACTCAACACCCCCTATTCACTGCCCAGGAATATATCTGACTAGTAAGAATCTTAAAACCTATGTATTTATATCTCTCTGTAAGTGAGTGAAGTGGGTGAAAAGCGGCATAAACACAGCAGTGAAAGCAGCTAAACCCCATTATACAAATCAATTAGTTTTAAAAACCCGTGAAACAAAGACAGTGAAAGAGAGAGAAATTCTGACAAAATTCGTTCAGGGGCTGTGATGCAACCTAGATTGACCATATGTAGACCCACAGATGGATGAGACATAAGGGTGGACACTCTTGGGGCTGAGAGGTTTGGTGAGGTTGGGTGAGCAAACGCAGACCCTTTAAAGTCATACTGCGGGGTACCCATACCATGGGTCCCAAATCTCCAGGTTCAAGGGCATCGTCATACATCGAAAACATGCATGAGAAACCCAGAAGATGGTACACCGTGTGATCGGGAAAGGTTTCTAAAACGCACCTCATTTCTCATCTCCTTGTGCTCCGGTTCGCCATTCCAGCCGCTATACTAGCAATCTCCCTGCTTGGAGAATCAGCACCTTTAACCTCCTGTTCCATACAGGTTGCAATTTGCCCTGAGGATGAACGGGAAGAGGGGGAACCAATGAGAGACTAGCTCTAGGTGTTGGGACAGGCACAGGTCACTCTATTTTCCCATCAGGAAGAAGAATTAACCTCAGGCTCAGCTTGCCGCCCGGAGCCAGAATAGGGCCTGAAGCAATCCTGCGCTTTTGCAGCCAGCTCCCAAGAAAGCGAGTTGAAAAATGGAGCTCAGGGGCACTGCGATTCACAAACCTGCAGACTTAGAAATGATAACTCTCGTCCACAAATATACTGAGGGAAGGCAACGAAGAGGATTTGAAAGCAAGGCAGAATTGCAGGAAACAGATTTCAGGAGGTAGATTCGAATCGCCTTTAAAGCACAGGAAAAGCGGCAAAACCTCGACAATGATGCCCTTGGCCAAAAAGGGCGTATGCGTTTTTTCCTGAATATATTCAGGAAAAAACGCATACGCCCTTTTTGGCCAACCAAGCAACCTGGAAAGGCAAATCAGCGCTACAAAGAAGTCTCGCTTCCCATCGGTCAAAAGGGCCAGGCTGAATAAAGTGTCAAAACCAGAAATGCAGGACAGGCCATGGAGAAATGGGAGCCTTGCTACGCTGATGGGCCGGATGGAAATTGCCAACAGCCACTCTGGAGAAGTGTACGGTGTGTCCTGAAACATCTAAAAACTCAGCTTAGAGAGCATAGGGCACTTCCACTCATGGGCGTATGAATTGGGACAACTAGAAATCAGCAAGACACAGGCACCCCAAAGTTTAGGGCTGCTCTGTTGACAAGAACCTCCACTTTGTTACACCTTAAATATCCCAGGAAAGACAAGAATGGATAAAGAAGTTGTGGTCCTTATGTACAATGGAATATCACTCAGCCATGAAATCAACGTCATAAAGCTAGTAACAGCATGATGAATGGATTTGGGTACGACGATTCTAAGTGAAATAAGTCACACAGAAAAAGACACTTATCATAAGATATCACTTATAGAGGGAATGTAAAAACCGCTACCCTTGAACTGAATTACATAACAGGTCAGAGTCACACGTTTAGAAAACACACTATGGCTGCTTAACGGGAAAGGTGAGGTGGGGTGATGCATAAAACAAGGGTTTCAAATTAGCTCAGATAGCGTTCCATAAACCCAATATGTAATAGACAAGACCTACTCCTTCCTAAGTGAACTGGACTCAACACGCCCTATTCATCGCCCAAGAATATATCTGACTAGTAAGAATCTTAAAACCTATGTATTTATATCTCTCTGTAAGTGAGTGAAGTGGGTGAAAAGCGGCATAACCACAGCAGTGAAAAGCAGCTAAACCCCATTATACAAATCAATTACTTTTAAAAACCCGTGAAACAAAGACAGTGAAAGAGAGAGAAATTCGGACAAAATTCGTTCAGGGGCTGTGATGCAACCTGGATTGACCATATGTAGACCCACAGATGGATGAGACATAAGGGTGGACACTCTTGGGGCTGAGAGGTTTGGTGAGGTTGGGTGAGCAAACGCAGACCCTTTAAAGTAATACTGCGTGGAACCCATCCCATGGGTCCCAAATCTCCAGGTTCAAGGGCATCTTCCTACATCGAAAACATGCATGAGAAACCCAGAAGATGGTACACCGTGTGATCGGGAAAGGTTTCTAAAACGCACCTCATTTCTCATCAATTTGTGCTCCGGTTAGCCATTCCAGCCGCTATACTAGCAATCTCCCTGCTTGGAGAATCAGCACCTTTAACCTCCTGTTCCGAACAGGTTGCAATTTGTCCTGAGGATGAACGGGAAGAGGGGGAACCAATGAGAGACTAGCTCTAGGTGTTGGGACAGGCACAGGTCACTCTATTTTCCCATCAGGAAGAAGAATTAACCTCAGGCTCAGCTTGCCGCCCGGAGCCAGAATAGGTCCTGAAGCAATCCTGCGCTTTTGCGGCCAGCTCCCAAGAAAGCGAGTTGAAAAATGGAGCTCAGGGGCACTGCAATTCACAAACCTGCAGACTTAGAAATGATAACTCTCGTCCACAAATATATTGAGGGAAGGCAACGAAGAGGATTTGAAAGCAAGGCAGAATTGCAGGAAACAGATTTCAGGAGGTAGATTCGAATCGCCTTTAAAGCACAGGAAAAGCGGCAAAACCTCGACAATGATGCCCTTGGCCAAAAAGGGCGTATGCGTTTTTTCCTGAATATATTCAGGAAAAAACGCATACGCCCTTTTTGGCCAACCAAGCAACCTGGAAAGGCAAATCAGCGCTACAAAGAAGTCTCGCTTCCCATCGGTCAAAAGGGCCAGGCTGAATAAAGTGTCAAAACCAGAAATGCAGGACAGGCCATGGAGAAATGGGAGCCTTGCTACGCTGATGGGCGGGATGGAAATTCCCAACAGCCACTCTGGAGAAGTGTACGGTGTGTCCTGAAACATCTAAAAAACTCAGCTTACAGAGCATAGGGCACTTCCACTCATGGGCGTATAAATTGGGAAAACTAAACATCAGCAAGACACAGGCACCCCAAAGTTTAGGGCTGCTCTGTTGACAAGAACCTCCACTTTGTTACACCTTAAATATCCCAGGAAAGACAAGAATGGATAAAGAAGTTGTGGTCCTTATGTACAATGGAATATCACTCAGCCATGAAATCAACGTCATAAGGCTAGGAGCAGCATGATGAGTGGATTTGGGTACGACGATTCTAAGTGAAATAAGTCACACAGAAAAAGACACTTATCATAAGATATCACTTATAGAGGGAATGTAAAAACCGCTACCCTTGAACTGAATTACATAACAGGTCAGAGTCACACGTTTAGAAAACACACTAGGGCTGCTTAACGGGAAAGGTGAGGTGGGGTGATGCATAAAACAAGGGTTTCAAATTAGCTCAGATAGCGTTCCATAAACCCAATATGTAATAGACAAGACCTACTCCTTCCTCAGTGAACTGGACTCAACACCCCCTATTCACTGCCCAGGAATATATCTGACTAGTAAGAATCTTAAAACCTATGTATTTATATCTCTCTGTAAGTGAGTGAAGTGGGTGAAAAGCGGCATAAACACAGCAGTGAAAGCAGCTAAACCCCATTATACAAATCAATTAGTTTTAAAAACCCGTGAAACAAAGACAGTGAAAGAGAGAGAAATTCTGACAAAATTCGTTCAGGGGCTGTGATGCAACCTAGATTGACCATATGTAGACCCACAGATGGATGAGACATAAGGGTGGACACTCTTGGGGCTGAGAGGTTTGGTGAGGTTGGGTGAGCAAACGCAGACCCTTTAAAGTCATACTGCGGGGTACCCATACCATGGGTCCCAAATCTCCAGGTTCAAGGGCATCGTCATACATCGAAAACATGCATGAGAAACCCAGAAGATGGTACACCGTGTAATCGGGAAAGGTTTCTAAAACGCACCTCATTTCTCATCTCCTTGTGCTCCGGTTCGCCATTCCAGCCGCTATACTAGCAATCTCCCTGCTTGGAGAATCAGCACCTTTAACCTCCTGTTCCATACAGGTTGCAATTTGCCCTGAGGATGAACGGGAAGAGGGGGAACCAATGAGAGACTAGCTCTAGGTGTTGGGACAGGCACAGGTCACTCTATTTTCCCATCAGGAAGAAGAATTAACCTCAGGCTCAGCTTGCCGCCCGGAGCCAGAATAGGGCCTGAAGCAATCCTGCGCTTTTGCAGCCAGCTCCCAAGAAAGCGAGTTGAAAAATGGAGCTCAGGGGCACTGCGATTCACAAACCTGCAGACTTAGAAATGATAACTCTCGTCCACAAATATACTGAGGGAAGGCAACGAAGAGGATTTGAAAGCAAGGCAGAATTGCAGGAAACAGATTTCAGGAGGTAGATTCGAATCGCCTTTAAAGCACAGGAAAAGCGGCAAAACCTCGACAATGATGCCCTTGGCCAAAAAGGGCGTATGCGTTTTTTCCTGAATATATTCAGGAAAAAACGCATACGCCCTTTTTGGCCAACCAAGCAACCTGGAAAGGCAAATCAGCGCTACAAAGAAGTCTCGCTTCCCATCGGTCAAAAGGGCCAGGCTGAATAAAGTGTCAAAACCAGAAATGCAGGACAGGCCATGGAGAAATGGGAGCCTTGCTACGCTGATGGGCCGGATGGAAATTGCCAACAGCCACTCTGGAGAAGTGTACGGTGTGTCCTGAAACATCTAAAAACTCAGCTTAGAGAGCATAGGGCACTTCCACTCATGGGCGTATGAATTGGGACAACTAGAAATCAGCAAGACACAGGCACCCCAAAGTTTAGGGCTGCTCTGTTGACAAGAACCTCCACTTTGTTACACCTTAAATATCCCAGGAAAGACAAGAATGGATAAAGAAGTTGTGGTCCTTATGTACAATGGAATATCACTCAGCCATGAAATCAACGTCATAAAGCTAGTAACAGCATGATGAATGGATTTGGGTACGACGATTCTAAGTGAAATAAGTCACACAGAAAAAGACACTTATCATAAGATATCACTTATAGAGGGAATGTAAAAACCGCTACCCTTGAACTGAATTACATAACAGGTCAGAGTCACACGTTTAGAAAACACACTATGGCTGCTTAACGGGAAAGGTGAGGTGGGGTGATGCATAAAACAAGGGTTTCAAATTAGCTCAGATAGCGTTCCATAAACCCAATATGTAATAGACAAGACCTACTCCTTCCTAAGTGAACTGGACTCAACACGCCCTATTCATCGCCCAAGAATATATCTGACTAGTAAGAATCTTAAAACCTATGTATTTATATCTCTCTGTAAGTGAGTGAAGTGGGTGAAAAGCGGCATAACCACAGCAGTGAAAAGCAGCTAAACCCCATTATACAAATCAATTACTTTTAAAAACCCGTGAAACAAAGACAGTGAAAGAGAGAGAAATTCGGACAAAATTCGTTCAGGGGCTGTGATGCAACCTGGATTGACCATATGTAGACCCACAGATGGATGAGACATAAGGGTGGACACTCTTGGGGCTGAGAGGTTTGGTGAGGTTGGGTGAGCAAACGCAGACCCTTTAAAGTAATACTGCGTGGAACCCATCCCATGGGTCCCAAATCTCCAGGTTCAAGGGCATCTTCCTACATCGAAAACATGCATGAGAAACCCAGAAGATGGTACACCGTGTGATCGGGAAAGGTTTCTAAAACGCACCTCATTTCTCATCAATTTGTGCTCCGGTTAGCCATTCCAGCCGCTATACTAGCAATCTCCCTGCTTGGAGAATCAGCACCTTTAACCTCCTGTTCCGAACAGGTTGCAATTTGTCCTGAGGATGAACGGGAAGAGGGGGAACCAATGAGAGACTAGCTCTAGGTGTTGGGACAGGCACAGGTCACTCTATTTTCCCATCAGGAAGAAGAATTAACCTCAGGCTCAGCTTGCCGCCCGGAGCCAGAATAGGGCCTGAAGCAATCCTGCGCTTTTGCGGCCAGCTCCCAAGAAAGCGAGTTGAAAAATGGAGCTCAGGGGCACTGCAATTCACAAACCTGCAGACTTAGAAATGATAACTCTCGTCCACAAATATATTGAGGGAAGGCAACGAAGAGGATTTGAAAGCAAGGCAGAATTGCAGGAAACAGATTTCAGGAGGTAGATTCGAATCGCCTTTAAAGCACAGGAAAAGCGGCAAAACCTCGACAATGATGCCCTTGGCCAAAAAGGGCGTATGCGTTTTTTCCTGAATATATTCAGGAAAAAACGCATACGCCCTTTTTGGCCAACCAAGCAACCTGGAAAGGCAAATCAGCGCTACAAAGAAGTCTCGCTTCCCATCGGTCAAAAGGGCCAGGCTGAATAAAGTGTCAAAACCAGAAATGCAGGACAGGCCATGGAGAAATGGGAGCCTTGCTACGCTGATGGGCGGGATGGAAATTGCCAACAGCCACTCTGGAGAAGTGTACGGTGTGTCCTGAAACATCTAAAAAACTCAGCTTACAGAGCATAGGGCACTTCCACTCATGGGCGTATAAATTGGGAAAACTAAACATCAGCAAGACACAGGCACCCCAAAGTTTAGGGCTGCTCTGTTGACAAGAACCTCCACTTTGTTACACCTTAAATATCCCAGGAAAGACAAGAATGGATAAAGAAGTTGTGGTCCTTATGTACAATGGAATATCACTCAGCCATGAAATCAACGTCATAAGGCTAGGAGCAGCATGATGAGTGGATTTGGGTACGACGATTCTAAGTGAAATAAGTCACACAGAAAAAGACACTTATCATAAGATATCACTTATAGAGGGAATGTAAAAACCGCTACCCTTGAACTGAATTACATAACAGGTCAGAGTCACACGTTTAGAAAACACACTAGGGCTGCTTAACGGGAAAGGTGAGGTGGGGTGATGCATAAAACAAGGGTTTCAAATTAGCTCAGATAGCGTTCCATAAACCCAATATGTAATAGACAAGACCTACTCCTTCCTCAGTGAACTGGACTCAACACCCCCTATTCACTGCCCAGGAATATATCTGACTAGTAAGAATCTTAAAACCTATGTATTTATATCTCTCTGTAAGTGAGTGAAGTGGGTGAAAAGCGGCATAAACACAGCAGTGAAAGCAGCTAAACCCCATTATACAAATCAATTAGTTTTAAAAACCCGTGAAACAAAGACAGTGAAAGAGAGAGAAATTCTGACAAAATTCGTTCAGGGGCTGTGATGCAACCTAGATTGACCATATGTAGACCCACAGATGGATGAGACATAAGGGTGGACACTCTTGGGGCTGAGAGGTTTGGTGAGGTTGGGTGAGCAAACGCAGACCCTTTAAAGTCATACTGCGGGGTACCCATACCATGGGTCCCAAATCTCCAGGTTCAAGGGCATCGTCATACATCGAAAACATGCATGAGAAACCCAGAAGATGGTACACCGTGTGATCGGGAAAGGTTTCTAAAACGCACCTCATTTCTCATCTCCTTGTGCTCCGGTTCGCCATTCCAGCCGCTATACTAGCAATCTCCCTGCTTGGAGAATCAGCACCTTTAACCTCCTGTTCCATACAGGTTGCAATTTGCCCTGAGGATGAACGGGAAGAGGGGGAACCAATGAGAGACTAGCTCTAGGTGTTGGGACAGGCACAGGTCACTCTATTTTCCCATCAGGAAGAAGAATTAACCACAGGCTCAGCTTGCCGCCCGGAGCCAGAATAGGGCCTGAAGCAATCCTGCGCTTTTGCGGCCAGCTCCCAAGAAAGCGAGTTGAAAAATGGAGCTCAGGGGCACTGCAATTCACAAACCTGCAGACTTAGAAATGATAACTCTCATCCACAAATATATTGAGGGAAGGCACCGAAGAGGATTTGAAAGCAAGGCAGAATTGCAGGAAACAGATTTCAGGAGGTAGATTCGAATCGCCTTTAAAGCACAGGAAAAGCGGCAAAACCTCGACAATGATGCCCTTGGCCAAAATGGCGTATGCGTTTTTTCCTGAATATATTCAGGAAAAAACGCATACGCCCTTTTTGGCCAACCAAGCAACCTGGAAAGGCAAATCAGCGCTACAAAGAAGTCTCGCTTCCCATCGGTCAAAACGGCCAGGCTGAATAAAGTGTCAAAACCAGAAATGCAGGACAGGCCATGGAGAAATGGGAGCCTTGCTACGCTGATGGGCGGGATGGAAATTGCCAACAGCCACTCTGGAGAAGTGTACGGTGTGTCCTGAAACATCTAAAAAACTCAGCTTAGAGAGCATAGGGCACTTCCACTCATGGGCGTATAAATTGGGACAACTAAAAATCAGAAAGACAAAGGCACCCCAAAGTTTAGGGCTGCTCTGTTGACAAAAACCTCCAGTTCGTTACACCTTAAATATCCCAGGAAAGACAAGAATGGATAAAGAAGTTGTGGTCCTTATGTACAATAGAATATCACTCAGCCATGAAATCAACGTCATAAGGCTAGTAGCAGCATGATGCGTGGATTTAGGTACGACGATTCTAAGTGAAATAAGTCACACAGAAAAAGACACTTATCATAAGATATCACTTATAGAGGGAATGTAAAAACCGCTACCCTTGAACTGAATTACATAACAGGTCAGAATCACACGTATAGATATCACACTATGGCTGCTTAAAGGGAAAGGTGAGGTGGGGTGATGCATAAAACAAGGGCTTCAAATTAGCTCAAATACCGTTCCGTAAACCCAATATGTAATAGACAAGACGTACTCCTTCCTCAGTGAACTGGACTCAACACCCCCTATTCTCCGCACAAGAATATATCTGACTAGTAAGAATCGTAAAACCTATGTATAGATATCTGTCTGTAAGTGAGTCAAGTGGGTGTAAAGCGGCATAAACGCAGCAGTGAAAATCAGCTAGACCCCATTATAAAAATAAATTACTTTTAAAAACCCATGAAACAAAGACAGTGAAAGAGAGAGAAATTCGTTCACAGTTCGTTCAGGGGCAGTGAAGCAACCTGGATCGACCATATCAAGACCCACAGCTGGATTAGATATAAGGCTGGACACTCTTGGGGCTGAGAGGTTTAGTGAGGTTGGGTGAGCAAAGGCCTACCCTTTAAAATAATAGTGCGTGGTACCCATTCAATGGGTCCCAAATCTCCAGGTTCAAGGGAATCTTCTTACAGCGAAAAAATGCATGGGAAACCCAGGGGATGGTATACAGTGTGATGGAGAAAGGTTTCTGAAACGCACCTCATTTCTCATCTCCTTGTGCTCGAGTTCGCCATTTCAGCCGCTTTACTAACAATCTCCCCACTTGGAGAATCAGCACCTTTAACCTCCTGTTTCGTACAGGTTGCAGTTTGTCCTGAGGATGAATGGGATGAGGGGCAACCCATGAGAGGCTAGCTCTAGGTGTTCGGACAGGTATAGGTCACTCTAATTATCCATCACAAGAAGAATTAACAACAGGCTCAGCCTGCCCCACGGAACCAGAATAGGGCCTTAAGCAATCCTGCGGTTTTGCGGCCAGCTTCCAAAAAAGCGAGTTGAAAAATGGAGTTCAGGGGCACTGCAATTCACAATCCTTTAGAGTTATAAATGTTAACTCTCGTCCAAAAATATACTGAAGGAAGGCAACGAAGAGGATTTCAAAGCAAGGCTGAATTGCCGGAAATTTATATAGTTCATATGTTAAGTGTTTATATACATTTAACATACATTAGCCTATTTAGGTTAGCCCCATAATCCTAATTTTTCCATCCTTCCACCATTCATTTTCGTTAACCATTAGTTTGTTTTATACGTCTGGGAGTGTCTTTTTCTGTGGATGTATGTTCATTGGTAGCAATCTTAGGATAACTTGTATAAATGATATCATAGGATATTTGTCATTCCCTTTTCACTTACTTTACCTAATATGATTATTTCTAGGCTCATTTTTAATCCTGAAAACGGCACTCTTCGTTTTCTTCCCGAGGCTACTATTCCATTCTGTACATATACCACTTCTTCTTTGTCAATTCATCTGTTTATGGACCTTTTTTTTGCTTCCATGTCTTGGCTATTTCAATATTGCTGCAGTGCACATTTGCCTGCCTCTGTCTTTCCGATTCTGGTGGTCTTAGATTATAGGCCCAAAAGGTGCCCTGCCACATCATCTGGTAGCTCAATTTTTACCTTATAAAGCAGCTCCATTCAGTTTTTGTTAGTGCTGTTACCACTTTACATCCCACCAGCTGCTAGAAGGTACAGAGTTCTCTAAAACCCCTTCAGCATTTATAGTTTGTAGACGTTTTGCTGATGGTCATTTGACTGGTGTGAGCTGAAACCTTTTTGGAGGTTGGATTTGCATGTGGCTAATAATTCCTTATACTGAGCTTTAGGCATGTCCTTTTTTTCTTTTCCTCTTTTTTTTTTTTTTTAGAGTGAGTACAACTTCTCTCTTCATATTGACTTCTTGAAAAATTGGTCATGTGTTGAATTTTCTTGCCTATTCCGTACCCCAGGGCATTTTTTGAGGGGAGGTGTCATTTACAGCCCTGCAGTCCTTGTGACTATTAGGCAACCATTAGCACTGGGTTTAAAGCTGCTGTTGTGAGAAACAGCCACAAGGCGGCAGCATTATTACGTTCTCAACCCTTGTTACTAGGGCAACAGAGTCTTCCTGGAGGTAGTGTTCCGAGGTTGTATATTAGAGAGGAATGTGCGGGAACAAGCCCCCAGATTTAAGGAGGTAGATACGAATCGCCTTTAGAGCACATGAAAGCGGCAAAACGTCGACAATGATGCACTTGGCCAAAAAGGGCGTATGCGTTTTTTCCTGAATATATTCAGGAAAAAAAACATACGCCCTTTTTGGCCAACCAAGCAATCCGGAAATGCAAATCAGCCCTACAAAGATGTCTCACTTGCAACGGGTCAAAGGGGCCAACCTAAAAAAGTGTAGAAACCAGAAATGCAGGACAGGCCAGGGAGAAAAGGGAGCCTTGTTACGCTGATGGGCGGGATGTAAATTGCTAACGGCTACTCTGGAGAAGTGTATGGTGTTTCCAAAATCATCTAAAAAACACAGCTAGAGAGCATAGGGCACTTCCACTCGTGGGCGTATAAAATGGGAAAACTAAAAATCGACAAGACACAGGCACCCCAAAACTTAGGGCTGCTCTGTCTACAAGAACCTCCACTTCAGTACAACTTAAATATGCCAGAAAAGAGAAAAATGGATAAAGAAGTTGTGGTACTTATGTACAACGGGATATCACTCAGCCATGAAATCAGTGACATAAGGCTAGTAGCTGCAGGATGAGTGGATTTAGGTACGATGATTCTAAGTGAAATAAGTCACACAGAAAAAGACACTTATCATAAGATATCACTTATAGAGGGAAAGTAAAAATCGCTACACATGACCTGATTTACAAAACAGAACAGAGTCACACATTTCGAAATCACACTATGGCTGCTGAACGGGAAAGATGAGGTGGGATGAGGCATAAAACAATGGTTTTCTATTAGCACAGACACCGTTCCATAAACCAAATATGTTGCAGACAAGACCTACTCCTTGCTCAGTGAACCTGGCACAACATCCCCTATTCACCGCACAAGAATATATCTGACTAGTAAGAATCTTAAAACCTATGTATTGATATCTGTCTGTAACTTAATCAAGTGGGTGTAAAGCAGCATAAACACAGCAGTGAAAATCAGCCAAACCCCATTATAAACATAAATTACAAAAAAAAAAAACCAACAAAGAGTGAAAGAGAGAGAAATTCGTACAAACTTCGTTCAGGGGCAGTGAAGAAACCTGGATTGACCATATCTAGACCCACAGCTGGATTAGACATAAGGCTGGACACTCTTGGGGCTGAGAGGATTGGTGAGGTTGGGTGAGCAAACGCAGACGCTTTAAAGTAATACTGCGTGATACCCATTCTATGGGTCCCAAATCTCCAGGTTCAAGGGAATCTTCCTACAGCGAAAAAATGCATGGGAAACCCAGTGGATGGTATACAGTGTGATCGGGACACGTTTCTGAAACGCAGGTCATTTCTCATCTCCTGGTGCTCGGGTTCGCCATTCCAGCCGCTTGACTAACAATCTCCCCGCTTGGAGAATCAGCACCTTTAACCTCCTGTTTTGTACAGGTTGCAATTTGTCCTGAGGATGAACGGAAAGAGGGGCAACCCATGAGAGGCTAGCTCTAGGTGTTGGGACAGGCACAGGTCACCGTAATTTCCCATCAGGAAGAAGAATTAACCACAGGCTCAGCCTGCCGCCTGGAGCCAGAAAAGGGCCTGAAGCAATCCTGCGCTTTTGCGGCCAGCTCCCAAGAAAGCGAGTTGAAAAATGGAGCTCAGGGGCACTGCAATTCACAAACCTGCAGACTTAGAAATGATAACTCTCATCCACAAATATATTGAGGGAAGGCAACGAAGAGGATTTGAAAGCAAGGCAGAATTGCAGGAAACAGATTTCAGGAGGTAGATTCGAATCGCTTTTAAAGCACAGGAAAAGCGGCAAAACCTCGACAATGATGCCCTTGGCCAAAAAGGGCGTATGCGTTTTTTCCTGAATATATGGGTTCCATGGCATGGGATGGGTTCCAAGCAACCTAGAAAGGCAAATCAGCGCTACAAAGAAATCTCGCTTCCCATCGGTCAAAAGGGCCATGCTGAATAAAGTGTCAAAACCAGAAATGCAGGACAGGCCATGGAGAAATGGGAGCCTTGCTACGCTGATGGGCGGGATGTAAATTGCCAACAGCCACTCTGGAGAAGTGTACGGTGTGACCTGAAACATCTAAAAAACTCAGCTTAGATTGCATAGGGCACTTCCTCTCATGGGCGTATAAATTGGGAAAACTAAAAATCAGCAAGACACAGGCAACCCAAAGTTTTGGGCTGCTCTGTTGACAAAAACCTCCACTTCGTTACACCTTAAATATCCCAGGAAAGACAAGAATGGATAAAGAAGTTGTGGTCCTTATGTACAATGGAATATCACTCAGCCATGAAATCAACGTCATAAGGCTAGGAGCAGCATGATGAGTGGATTTGGGTACGACGATTCTAAGTGAAATATGTCACACAGAAAAAGACACTTATCATAAGATATCACTTATAGAGGGAATGTAAAAAACGCTACGCTTGAACTGAATTACATAACAGGTCAGAGTCACACGTTTAGAAAACACACTATGGCTTCTTAACGGGAAAGGTGAGGTGGGGTGATGCATAAAACAAGGGTTTCAAATTAGCTCAGATAGAGTTCCATAAACCCAATATGTAATAGACAAGACCTACTCCTTCCTCAGTGAACTGGACTCAACACCCCCTATTCACCGCCCAAGAATATATCTGACTAGTAAGAATCTTAAAACCTATGTATTTATATCTCTCTGTAAGTGAGTGAAGTGGGTGAAAAGCGGCATAACCACAGCAGTGAAAAGCAGTTAAACCCCATTATACAAATCAATTACTTTTAAAAACCCGTGAAACAAACACAGTGAAAGAGAGAGAAATTCTGACAAAATTCGTTCAGGGGCTGTGATGCAACCTGGATTGACCATATGTAGACCCACAGATGGATGAGACATAAGGGTGGACACTCTTGGGGCTGAGAGGTTTGGTGAGGTTGGGTGAGCAAACGCAGACCCTTTAAAGTAATACTGCGTGGAACCCATCCAATGGGTCCCAAATCTCCAGGTTCAAGGGCATCTTCCTACATCGAAAACATGCATGAGAAACCCAGAAGATGGTACACCGTGTGATCGGGAAAGGTTTCTAAAACGCACCTCATTTCTCATCTCCGTGTGCTCCGGTTCGCCATTCCAGCCGCTATACTAGCAATCTCCCTGCTTGGAGAATCAGCACCTTTAACCTCCTGTTCCATACCGGTTGCAATTTGTCCTGAGGATGAACGGGAAGAGGGGGAACCTAAGAGAGTATCTCTAGGTGTTGGGACAGGCAGAGGTCACTCTATTTTCCCATCAGGAAGAAGAATTAACCACAGGCTCAGCCTGCCGCCCGGAGCCAGAATAGGGCCTGAAGCAATCCTGCGCTTTTGCGGCCAGCTCCCAAGAAAGCGAGTTGAAAAATGGAGCTCAGGGACACTGCAATTCACAAACCTGCAGACTTAGAAATGATAACTCTCATCCACAAATATATTGAGGGAAGGCAACGAAGAGGATTTGAAAGCAAGGCAGAATTGCAGGAAACAGATTTCAGGAGGTAGATTCGAATCGCCTTTAAAGCACAGGAAAAGCGGCAAAACCTGGACAATGATGCCCTTGGCCAAAAAGGGCGTATGCGTTTTTTCCTGAATATATTCAGGAAAAAACGCATACGCCCTTTTTGCCCAACCAAGCAACCTGGAAAGGCAAAACAGCGCTACAAAGAAGTCTAGCTTCCCATCGGTCAAAAGGGCCAGGCTGAATAAAGTGTCAAAACCAGAAATGCAGGACAGACCATGGAGAAATGGGAGCCTTGCTACGCTGATGGGCGGGATGTAAATTGCCAACAGCCACTCTGGAGAAGTGTACGGTGTGTCCTGAAACATCTATAAAACTCAGCTTAGAGAGCATAGGGCACTTCCACTCACGGGCGTATGAATTGGGAAAACTAAAAATCAGCAAGACACAGGCACCCCAAAGTTTAAGGCTGCTCTGTTGACAAGAACCTCCACTTTGTTACACCTAATATATCCCAGGAAAGAGAAGAATGGATAAAGAAGTTGTGGTCCTTTTGTACAATGGAATATCACTCAGCCATGAAATCAACGTCATAAGGCTAGTAGCAGCATGATGAGTGGATTTGGGTACGACGATTCTAAGTGAAATAAGTCACACAGAAAAAGACACTTATCATAAGATATCACTTATAGAGGGAATGTAAAAACCGCTACCCTTGAACTGAATTACATAGCAGGTCAGAGTCACACGTTTAGAAAAACTCACTATGGCTGCTTAACGGGAAAGGTGAGGTGGGGTGATGCATAAAACAAGGGTTTCAAATTAGCTCAGATAGCGTTCCATAAACCCAATATGTAATAGACAAGACCTACTCCTTCCTCAGCGAACTGGACTCAACACCCCCTATTCACCGCCCAAGAATATATCTGACTAGTAAGAATCTTAAAAGCTATGTATTGATATCTCTCTGTAAGTGAGTCAAGTGGGTGAAAAGCGGCATAAACACAGCAGTGAAAAGCAGCTAAACCCCATTATACAAATCAATTACTTTTAAAAACCCGTGAAACAAAGACAGTGAAAGAGAGAGAAATTCTGACAAAATTCGTTCAGGGGCTGTGATGCAATCTGGATTGACCATATGTAGACACACAGATGGATGAGACATAAGGGTGGATACTCTTGGGGCTGAGAGGTTTGGTGAGGTTGGGTGAGCAAACGCAGACCCTTTAAAGTAATACTGTGTGGTACCCATCCCATGGGTCCCAAATCTCCAGGTTCAAGGGCATCTTCCTACATCGAAAACATGCATGAGAAACCCAGAAGATGGTACACCGTGTGATCGGGAAAGGTTTCTAAAACGCACCTCATTTCTCATCTCCTTGTGCTCCGGTTCGCCATTCCAGCTGCTATACTGGCAATCTCCCTGCTTGGAGAATCAGCACCTTTAACCTCCTGTTCCGTACAGGTTGCAATTTGTCCTGAGGATGAACGGGAAGAGGGGGAACCAATGAGAGACTAGCTCTAGGTGTTGGGACAGGCACAGGTCACTCTATTTTCCCATCAGGAAGAAGAATTAACCTCAGGCTCAGCTTGCCGCCCGGAGCCAGAATAGGGCCTGAAGCAATCCTGCGCTTTTGCGGCCAGCTCCCAAGAAAGCGAGTTGAAAAATGGAGCTCAGGGGCACTGCAATTCACAAACCTGCAGACTTAGAAATGATAACTCTCGTCCACAAATATATTGAGGGAAGGCAACGAAGAGGATTTGAAAGCAAGGCAGAATTGCAGGAAACAGATTTCAGGAGGTAGATTCGAATCGCCTTTAAAGCACAGGAAAAGCGGCAAAACCTCGACAATGATGCCCTTGGCCAAAAAGGGCGTATGCGTTTTTACCTGAATATATTCAGGAAAAAACGCATACGCCCTTTTTGGCCAACCAAGCAACCTGGAAAGGCAAATCAGCGCTACAAAGAAGTCTCGCTTCCCATCGATCAAAAGGGCCAGGCTGAATAAAGTGTCAAAACCAGAAATGCAGGACAGGCCATGGAGAAATGGGAGCCTTGCTACGCTGATGGGCGGGATGGAAATTGCCAACAGCCACTCTGGAGAAGTGTACGGTGTGTCCTGAAACATCTAAAAAACTCAGCTTACAGAGCATAGGGCAATTCCACTCATGGGCGTATAAATTGGGAAAACTAAAAATCAGCAAGACAGAGGCACACCAAAGTTTAGGACTGCTCTGTTGACAAGAACCTCCACTTTGTTACACATTAAATATCCCAGGAAAGACAAGAATGGATAAAGAAGTTGTGGTCCTTATGTACAATGGAATATCACTCAGCCATGAAATCAACGTCATAAGGCTAGGAGCAGCATGATGAGTGGATTTGGGTTCGACGATTCTAAGTGAAATAAGTCACACAGAAAAAGACACTTATCATAAGATATCACTTATAGAGGGAATGTAAAAACCGCTACCCTTGAACTGAATTACATAACAGGTCAGAGTCACACGTTTAGAAAACACACTAGGGCTGCTTAACGGGAAAGGTGAGGTGGGGTGATGCATAAAACAAGGGTTTCAAATTAGCTCAGATAGCGTTCCATAAACCCAATATGTAATAAACAAGACCTACTCCTTCCTCAGTGAACTGGACTCAACAAACCCTATTCACCGCCCAAGAATATATCTGACTAGTAAGAATCTTAAAACCTATGTATTTATATATCTCTGTAAGTGAGTGAAGTGGGTGAAAACGGCATAAACACAGCAGTGAAAAGCAGCTAAACCCCATTATACAAATCAATTACTTTTAAAAACCCGTGAAACAACGACAGTGAAAGAGAGAGAAATTCTGACAAAATTCGTTCAGGGGCTGTGATGCAACCTGGATTGACCATATGTAGACCCACAGATGGATGAGACATAAGGGTGGACACTCTTAGGGCTGAGAGGTTTGGTGAGGTTGGGTGAGCAAACGCAGACCCTTTAAAGTAATACTGCGTGGAACCCATCCCATGGGTCCCAAATCTCCAGGTTCAAGGGCATCTTCCTACATCGAAAACATGCATGAGAAACCCCGAAGATGGTACACCGTGTGATCGGGAAAAGTTTCTAAAACGCACCTCATTTCTCATCTCCTTGTGCTCCGGTTCGCCATTCCAGCCGCTATACTAGCAATCTCCCTGCTTGGAGAATCAGCACCTTTTACCTCTTGTTCCGTACAGGTTGCAATTTGTCCTGAGGATGAACGGGAAGAGGGGGAACCAATGAGAGACTAGCTTTAGGTGTTGGGACAGGCACAGGTCACTCTATTTTCCCATCAGGAAGAAGAATTAACCTCAGGCTCAGCTTGCCGCCCGGAGCCAGAATAGGGCCTGAAGCAATCCTGCGCTTTTGCAGCCAGCTCCCAAGAAAGCGAGTTGAAAAATGGAGCTCAGGGGCACTGCAATTCACAAACCTGCAGACTTAGAAATGATAACTCTCGTCCACAAATATACTGAGGGAAGGCAACGAAGAGGATTTGAAAGCAAGGCAGAATTGCAGGAAACAGATTTCAGGAGGTAGATTCGAATCGCCTTTAAAGCACAGGAAAAGCGGCAAAACCTCGACAATGATGCCCTTGGCCAAAAAGGGCGTATGCGTTTTTTCCTGAATATATTCAGCGCTACAAAGAAGTCTCGCTTCCCATCGGTCAAAAGGGCCAGGCTGAATAAAGTGTCAAAACCAGAAATGCAGGACAGGCCATGGAGAAATGGGAGCCTTGCTACGCTGATGGGCCGGATGGAAATTGCCAACAGCCACTCTGGAGAAGTGTACGGTGTGTCCTGAAACATCTAAAAACTCAGCTTAGAGAGCATAGGGCACTTCCACTCATGGGCGTATGAATTGGGACAACTAAAAATCAGCAAGACACAGGCACCCCAAAGTTTAGGGCTGCTCTGTTGACAAGAACCTCCACTTTGTTACACCTTAAATATCCCAGGAAAGACAAGAATGGATAAAGAAGTTGTGGTCCTTATGTACAATGGAATATCACTCAGCCATGAAATCAACGTCATAAAGCTAGTAACAGCATGATGAATGGATTTGGGTACGACGATTCTAAGTGAAATAAGTCACACAGAAAAAGACACTTATCATAAGATATCACTTATAGAGGGAATGTAAAAACCGCTACCCTTGAACTGAATTACATAACAGGTCAGAGTCACACGTTTAGAAAACACACTATGGCTGCTTAACGGGAAAGGTGAGGTGGGGTGATGCATAAAACAAGGGTTTCAAATTAGCTCAGATAGCGTTCCATAAACCCAATATGTAATAGACAAGACCTACTCCTTCCTCAGTGAACTGGACTCAACACGCCCTATTCATCGCCCAAGAATATATCTGACTAGTAAGAATCTTAAAACCTATGTATTTATATCTCTCTGTAAGTGAGTGAAGTGGGTGAAAAGCGGCATAACCACAGCAGTGAAAAGCAGCTAAACCCCATTATACAAATCAATTACTTTTAAAAACCCGTGAAACAACGACAGTGAAAGAGAGAGAAATTCTGACCAAATTCGTTCAGGGGCTGTGATGCAACCTGGATTGACCATATGTAGACCCACAGATGGATGAGACATAAGGGTGGACACTCTTAGGGCTGAGAGGTTTGGTGAGGTTGGGTGAGCAAACGCAGACCCTTTAAAGTCATACTGCGTGGAACCCATCCCATGGGTCCCAAATCTCCAGGTTCAAGGGCATCTTCCTACATCGAAAACATGCATGAGAAACCCCGAAGATGGTACACCGTGTGATCGGGAAAAGTTTCTAAAACGCACCTCATTTCTCATCTCCTTGTGCTCCGGTTCGCCATTCCAGCCGCTATACTAGCAATCTCCCTGCTTGGAGAATCAGCACCTTTTACCTCTTGTTCCGTACAGGTTGCAATTTGTCCTGAGGATGAACGGGAAGAGGGGGAACCAATGAGAGACTAGCTTTAGGTGTTGGGACAGGCACAGGTCACTCTATTTTCCCATCAGGAAGAAGAATTAACCTCAGGCTCAGCTTGCCGCCCGGAGCCAGAATAGGGCCTGAAGCAATCCTGCGCTTTTGCAGCCAGCTCCCAAGAAAGCGAGTTGAAAAATGGAGCTCAGGGGCACTGCGATTCACAAACCTGCAGACTTAGAAATGATAACTCTCGTCCACAAATATACTGAGGGAAGGCAACGAAGAGGATTTGAAAGCAAGGCAGAATTGCAGGAAACAGATTTCAGGAGGTAGATTCGAATCGCCTTTAAAGCACAGGAAAAGCGGCAAAACCTCGACAATGATGCCCTTGGCCAAAAAGGGCGTATGCGTTTTTTCCTGAATATATTCAGGAAAAAACGCATACGCCCTTTTTGGCCAACCAAGCAACCTGGAAAGGCAAATCAGCGCTACAAAGAAGTCTCGCTTCCCATCGGTCAAAAGGGCCAGGCTGAATAAAGTGTCAAAACCAGAAATGCAGGACAGGCCATGGAGAAATGGGAGCCTTGCTACGCTGATGGGCCGGATGGAAATTGCCAACAGCCACTCTGGAGAAGTGTACGGTGTGTCCTGAAACATCTAAAAACTCAGCTTAGAGAGCATAGGGCACTTCCACTCATGGGCGTATGAACTGGGACAACTAAAAATCAGCAAGACACAGGCACCCCAAAGTTTAGGGCTGCTCTGTTGACAAGAACCTCCACTTTGTTACACCTTAAATATCCCAGGAAAGACAAGAATGGATAAAGAAGTTGTGGTCCTTATGTACA
This sequence comes from Balaenoptera borealis, assembly GCF_965194805.1. NCBI lineage: Eukaryota > Metazoa > Chordata > Mammalia > Artiodactyla > Balaenopteridae > Balaenoptera > Balaenoptera borealis. The sequence continues at coordinate 158,674 of NW_028123142.1, forward strand.
ATGGAATATCACTCAGCCATGAAATCAACGTCATAAGGCTAGGAACAGCATGATAAGTGGATTTGGGTACGACGATTCTAAGTGAAATAAGTCACACAGAAAAAGACACTTATCATAAGATATCACTTATAGAGGGAATGTAAAAACCGCTACCCTTGAACTGAATTACATAACAGGTCAGAGTCACACGTTTAGAAAACACACTAGGGCTGCTTAACGGGAAAGGTGAGGTGGGGTGATGCATAAAACAAGGGTTTCAAATTAGCTCAGATAGCGTTCCATAAACCCAATATGTAATAGACAAGACCTACTCCTTCCTCAGTGAACTGGACTCAACACCCCCTATTCACTGCCCAAGAATATATCTGACTAGTAAGAATCTTAAAACCTATGTATTTATATCTCTCTGTAAGTGAGTGAAGTGGGTGAAAAGCGGCATAAACACAGCAGTGAAAGCAGCTAAACCCCATTATACAAATCAATTAGTTTTAAAAACCCGTGAAACAAAGACAGTGAAAGAGAGAGAAATTCTGACAAAATTCGTTCAGGGGCTGTGATGCAACCTAGATTGACCATATGTAGACCCACAGATGGATGAGACATAAGGGTGGACACTCTTGGGGCTGAGAGGTTTGGTGAGGTTGGGTGAGCAAACGCAGACCCTTTAAAGTCATACTGCGGGGTACCCATACCATGGGTCCCAAATCTCCAGGTTCAAGGGCATCGTCATACATCGAAAACATGCATGAGAAACCCAGAAGATGGTACACCGTGTGATCGGGAAAGGTTTCTAAAACGCACCTCATTTCTCATCTCCTTGTGCTCCGGTTCGCCATTCCAGCCGCTATACTAGCAATCTCCCTGCTTGGAGAATCAGCACCTTTAACCTCCTGTTCCATACAGGTTGCAATTTGCCCTGAGGATGAACGGGAAGAGGGGGAACCAATGAGAGACTAGCTCTAGGTGTTGGGACAGGCACAGGTCACTCTATTTTCCCATCAGGAAGAAGAATTAACCACAGGCTCAGCTTGCCGCCCGGAGCCAGAATAGGGCCTGAAGCAATCCTGCGCTTTTGCGGCCAGCTCCCAAGAAAGCGAGTTGAAAAATGGAGCTCAGGGGCACTGCAATTCACAAACCTGCAGACTTAGAAATGATAACTCTCATCCACAAATATATTGAGGGAAGGCACCGAAGAGGATTTGAAAGCAAGGCAGAATTGCAGGAAACAGATTTCAGGAGGTAGATTCGAATCGCCTTTAAAGCACAGGAAAAGCGGCAAAACCTCGACAATGATGCCCTTGGCCAAAATGGCGTATGCGTTTTTTCCTGAATATATTCAGGAAAAAACGCATACGCCCTTTTTGGCCAACCAAGCAACCTGGAAAGGCAAATCAGCGCTACAAAGAAGTCTCGCTTCCCATCGGTCAAAACGGCCAGGCTGAATAAAGTGTCAAAACCAGAAATGCAGGACAGGCCATGGAGAAATGGGAGCCTTGCTACGCTGATGGGCGGGATGGAAATTGCCAACAGCCACTCTGGAGAAGTGTACGGTGTGTCCTGAAACATCTAAAAAACTCAGCTTAGAGAGCATAGGGCACTTCCACTCATGGGCGTATAAATTGGGACAACTAAAAATCAGAAAGACAAAGGCACCCCAAAGTTTAGGGCTGCTCTGTTGACAAAAACCTCCAGTTCGTTACACCTTAAATATCCCAGGAAAGACAAGAATGGATAAAGAAGTTGTGGTCCTTATGTACAATAGAATATCACTCAGCCATGAAATCAACGTCATAAGGCTAGTAGCAGCATGATGCGTGGATTTAGGTACGACGATTCTAAGTGAAATAAGTCACACAGAAAAAGACACTTATCATAAGATATCACTTATAGAGGGAATGTAAAAACCGCTACCCTTGAACTGAATTACATAACAGGTCAGAATCACACGTATAGATATCACACTATGGCTGCTTAAAGGGAAAGGTGAGGTGGGGTGATGCATAAAACAAGGGCTTCAAATTAGCTCAAATACCGTTCCGTAAACCCAATATGTAATAGACAAGACGTACTCCTTCCTCAGTGAACTGGACTCAACACCCCCTATTCTCCGCACAAGAATATATCTGACTAGTAAGAATCGTAAAACCTATGTATAGATATCTGTCTGTAAGTGAGTCAAGTGGGTGTAAAGCGGCATAAACGCAGCAGTGAAAATCAGCTAGACCCCATTATAAAAATAAATTACTTTTAAAAACCCATGAAACAAAGACAGTGAAAGAGAGAGAAATTCGTTCACAGTTCGTTCAGGGGCAGTGAAGCAACCTGGATCGACCATATCAAGACCCACAGCTGGATTAGATATAAGGCTGGACACTCTTGGGGCTGAGAGGTTTAGTGAGGTTGGGTGAGCAAAGGCCTACCCTTTAAAATAATAGTGCGTGGTACCCATTCAATGGGTCCCAAATCTCCAGGTTCAAGGGAATCTTCTTACAGCGAAAAAATGCATGGGAAACCCAGGGGATGGTATACAGTGTGATGGAGAAAGGTTTCTGAAACGCACCTCATTTCTCATCTCCTTGTGCTCGAGTTCGCCATTTCAGCCGCTTTACTAACAATCTCCCCACTTGGAGAATCAGCACCTTTAACCTCCTGTTTCGTACAGGTTGCAGTTTGTCCTGAGGATGAATGGGATGAGGGGCAACCCATGAGAGGCTAGCTCTAGGTGTTCGGACAGGTATAGGTCACTCTAATTATCCATCACAAGAAGAATTAACAACAGGCTCAGCCTGCCCCACGGAACCAGAATAGGGCCTTAAGCAATCCTGCGGTTTTGCGGCCAGCTTCCAAAAAAGCGAGTTGAAAAATGGAGTTCAGGGGCACTGCAATTCACAATCCTTTAGAGTTATAAATGTTAACTCTCGTCCAAAAATATACTGAAGGAAGGCAACGAAGAGGATTTCAAAGCAAGGCTGAATTGCCGGAAATTTATATAGTTCATATGTTAAGTGTTTATATACATTTAACATACATTAGCCTATTTAGGTTAGCCCCATAATCCTAATTTTTCCATCCTTCCACCATTCATTTTCGTTAACCATTAGTTTGTTTTATACGTCTGGGAGTGTCTTTTTCTGTGGATGTATGTTCATTGGTAGCAATCTTAGGATAACTTGTATAAATGATATCATAGGATATTTGTCATTCCCTTTTCACTTACTTTACCTAATATGATTATTTCTAGGCTCATTTTTAATCCTGAAAACGGCACTCTTCGTTTTCTTCCCGAGGCTACTATTCCATTCTGTACATATACCACTTCTTCTTTGTCAATTCATCTGTTTATGGACCTTTTTTTTGCTTCCATGTCTTGGCTATTTCAATATTGCTGCAGTGCACATTTGCCTGCCTCTGTCTTTCCGATTCTGGTGGTCTTAGATTATAGGCCCAAAAGGTGCCCTGCCACATCATCTGGTAGCTCAATTTTTACCTTATAAAGCAGCTCCATTCAGTTTTTGTTAGTGCTGTTACCACTTTACATCCCACCAGCTGCTAGAAGGTACAGAGTTCTCTAAAACCCCTTCAGCATTTATAGTTTGTAGACGTTTTGCTGATGGTCATTTGACTGGTGTGAGCTGAAACCTTTTTGGAGGTTGGATTTGCATGTGGCTAATAATTCCTTATACTGAGCTTTAGGCATGTCCTTTTTTTCTTTTCCTCTTTTTTTTTTTTTTAGAGTGAGTACAACTTCTCTCTTCATATTGACTTCTTGAAAAATTGGTCATGTGTTGAATTTTCTTGCCTATTCCGTACCCCAGGGCATTTTTTGAGGGGAGGTGTCATTTACAGCCCTGCAGTCCTTGTGACTATTAGGCAACCATTAGCACTGGGTTTAAAGCTGCTGTTGTGAGAAACAGCCACAAGGCGGCAGCATTATTACGTTCTCAACCCTTGTTACTAGGGCAACAGAGTCTTCCTGGAGGTAGTGTTCCGAGGTTGTATATTAGAGAGGAATGTGCGGGAACAAGCCCCCAGATTTAAGGAGGTAGATACGAATCGCCTTTAGAGCACATGAAAGCGGCAAAACGTCGACAATGATGCACTTGGCCAAAAAGGGCGTATGCGTTTTTTCCTGAATATATTCAGGAAAAAAAACATACGCCCTTTTTGGCCAACCAAGCAATCCGGAAATGCAAATCAGCCCTACAAAGATGTCTCACTTGCAACGGGTCAAAGGGGCCAACCTAAAAAAGTGTAGAAACCAGAAATGCAGGACAGGCCAGGGAGAAAAGGGAGCCTTGTTACGCTGATGGGCGGGATGTAAATTGCTAACGGCTACTCTGGAGAAGTGTATGGTGTTTCCAAAATCATCTAAAAAACACAGCTAGAGAGCATAGGGCACTTCCACTCGTGGGCGTATAAAATGGGAAAACTAAAAATCGACAAGACACAGGCACCCCAAAACTTAGGGCTGCTCTGTCTACAAGAACCTCCACTTCAGTACAACTTAAATATGCCAGAAAAGAGAAAAATGGATAAAGAAGTTGTGGTACTTATGTACAACGGGATATCACTCAGCCATGAAATCAGTGACATAAGGCTAGTAGCTGCAGGATGAGTGGATTTAGGTACGATGATTCTAAGTGAAATAAGTCACACAGAAAAAGACACTTATCATAAGATATCACTTATAGAGGGAAAGTAAAAATCGCTACACATGACCTGATTTACAAAACAGAACAGAGTCACACATTTCGAAATCACACTATGGCTGCTGAACGGGAAAGATGAGGTGGGATGAGGCATAAAACAATGGTTTTCTATTAGCACAGACACCGTTCCATAAACCAAATATGTTGCAGACAAGACCTACTCCTTGCTCAGTGAACCTGGCACAACATCCCCTATTCACCGCACAAGAATATATCTGACTAGTAAGAATCTTAAAACCTATGTATTGATATCTGTCTGTAACTTAATCAAGTGGGTGTAAAGCAGCATAAACACAGCAGTGAAAATCAGCCAAACCCCATTATAAACATAAATTACAAAAAAAAAAACCAACAAAGAGTGAAAGAGAGAGAAATTCGTACAAACTTCGTTCAGGGGCAGTGAAGAAACCTGGATTGACCATATCTAGACCCACAGCTGGATTAGACATAAGGCTGGACACTCTTGGGGCTGAGAGGATTGGTGAGGTTGGGTGAGCAAACGCAGACGCTTTAAAGTAATACTGCGTGATACCCATTCTATGGGTCCCAAATCTCCAGGTTCAAGGGAATCTTCCTACAGCGAAAAAATGCATGGGAAACCCAGTGGATGGTATACAGTGTGATCGGGACACGTTTCTGAAACGCAGGTCATTTCTCATCTCCTGGTGCTCGGGTTCGCCATTCCAGCCGCTTGACTAACAATCTCCCCGCTTGGAGAATCAGCACCTTTAACCTCCTGTTTTGTACAGGTTGCAATTTGTCCTGAGGATGAACGGAAAGAGGGGCAACCCATGAGAGGCTAGCTCTAGGTGTTGGGACAGGCACAGGTCACCGTAATTTCCCATCAGGAAGAAGAATTAACCACAGGCTCAGCCTGCCGCCTGGAGCCAGAAAAGGGCCTGAAGCAATCCTGCGCTTTTGCGGCCAGCTCCCAAGAAAGCGAGTTGAAAAATGGAGCTCAGGGGCACTGCAATTCACAAACCTGCAGACTTAGAAATGATAACTCTCATCCACAAATATATTGAGGGAAGGCAACGAAGAGGATTTGAAAGCAAGGCAGAATTGCAGGAAACAGATTTCAGGAGGTAGATTCGAATCGCTTTTAAAGCACAGGAAAAGCGGCAAAACCTCGACAATGATGCCCTTGGCCAAAAAGGGCGTATGCGTTTTTTCCTGAATATATGGGTTCCATGGCATGGGATGGGTTCCAAGCAACCTAGAAAGGCAAATCAGCGCTACAAAGAAATCTCGCTTCCCATCGGTCAAAAGGGCCATGCTGAATAAAGTGTCAAAACCAGAAATGCAGGACAGGCCATGGAGAAATGGGAGCCTTGCTACGCTGATGGGCGGGATGTAAATTGCCAACAGCCACTCTGGAGAAGTGTACGGTGTGACCTGAAACATCTAAAAAACTCAGCTTAGATTGCATAGGGCACTTCCTCTCATGGGCGTATAAATTGGGAAAACTAAAAATCAGCAAGACACAGGCAACCCAAAGTTTTGGGCTGCTCTGTTGACAAAAACCTCCACTTCGTTACACCTTAAATATCCCAGGAAAGACAAGAATGGATAAAGAAGTTGTGGTCCTTATGTACAATGGAATATCACTCAGCCATGAAATCAACGTCATAAGGCTAGGAGCAGCATGATGAGTGGATTTGGGTACGACGATTCTAAGTGAAATATGTCACACAGAAAAAGACACTTATCATAAGATATCACTTATAGAGGGAATGTAAAAAACGCTACGCTTGAACTGAATTACATAACAGGTCAGAGTCACACGTTTAGAAAACACACTATGGCTTCTTAACGGGAAAGGTGAGGTGGGGTGATGCATAAAACAAGGGTTTCAAATTAGCTCAGATAGAGTTCCATAAACCCAATATGTAATAGACAAGACCTACTCCTTCCTCAGTGAACTGGACTCAACACCCCCTATTCACCGCCCAAGAATATATCTGACTAGTAAGAATCTTAAAACCTATGTATTTATATCTCTCTGTAAGTGAGTGAAGTGGGTGAAAAGCGGCATAACCACAGCAGTGAAAAGCAGTTAAACCCCATTATACAAATCAATTACTTTTAAAAACCCGTGAAACAAACACAGTGAAAGAGAGAGAAATTCTGACAAAATTCGTTCAGGGGCTGTGATGCAACCTGGATTGACCATATGTAGACCCACAGATGGATGAGACATAAGGGTGGACACTCTTGGGGCTGAGAGGTTTGGTGAGGTTGGGTGAGCAAACGCAGACCCTTTAAAGTAATACTGCGTGGAACCCATCCAATGGGTCCCAAATCTCCAGGTTCAAGGGCATCTTCCTACATCGAAAACATGCATGAGAAACCCAGAAGATGGTACACCGTGTGATCGGGAAAGGTTTCTAAAACGCACCTCATTTCTCATCTCCGTGTGCTCCGGTTCGCCATTCCAGCCGCTATACTAGCAATCTCCCTGCTTGGAGAATCAGCACCTTTAACCTCCTGTTCCATACCGGTTGCAATTTGTCCTGAGGATGAACGGGAAGAGGGGGAACCTAAGAGAGTATCTCTAGGTGTTGGGACAGGCAGAGGTCACTCTATTTTCCCATCAGGAAGAAGAATTAACCACAGGCTCAGCCTGCCGCCCGGAGCCAGAATAGGGCCTGAAGCAATCCTGCGCTTTTGCGGCCAGCTCCCAAGAAAGCGAGTTGAAAAATGGAGCTCAGGGACACTGCAATTCACAAACCTGCAGACTTAGAAATGATAACTCTCATCCACAAATATATTGAGGGAAGGCAACGAAGAGGATTTGAAAGCAAGGCAGAATTGCAGGAAACAGATTTCAGGAGGTAGATTCGAATCGCCTTTAAAGCACAGGAAAAGCGGCAAAACCTGGACAATGATGCCCTTGGCCAAAAAGGGCGTATGCGTTTTTTCCTGAATATATTCAGGAAAAAACGCATACGCCCTTTTTGGCCAACCAAGCAACCTGGAAAGGCAAAACAGCGCTACAAAGAAGTCTAGCTTCCCATCGGTCAAAAGGGCCAGGCTGAATAAAGTGTCAAAACCAGAAATGCAGGACAGACCATGGAGAAATGGGAGCCTTGCTACGCTGATGGGCGGGATGGAAATTGCCAACAGCCACTCTGGAGAAGTGTACGGTGTGTCCTGAAACATCTATAAAACTCAGCTTAGAGAGCATAGGGCACTTCCACTCACGGGCGTATGAATTGGGAAAACTAAAAATCAGCAAGACACAGGCACCCCAAAGTTTAAGGCTGCTCTGTTGACAAGAACCTCCACTTTGTTACACCTAATATATCCCAGGAAAGAGAAGAATGGATAAAGAAGTTGTGGTCCTTTTGTACAATGGAATATCACTCAGCCATGAAATCAACGTCATAAGGCTAGTAGCAGCATGATGAGTGGATTTGGGTACGACGATTCTAAGTGAAATAAGTCACACAGAAAAAGACACTTATCATAAGATATCACTTATAGAGGGAATGTAAAAACCGCTACCCTTGAACTGAATTACATAGCAGGTCAGAGTCACACGTTTAGAAAAACTCACTATGGCTGCTTAACGGGAAAGGTGAGGTGGGGTGATGCATAAAACAAGGGTTTCAAATTAGCTCAGATAGCGTTCCATAAACCCAATATGTAATAGACAAGACCTACTCCTTCCTCAGCGAACTGGACTCAACACCCCCTATTCACCGCCCAAGAATATATCTGACTAGTAAGAATCTTAAAAGCTATGTATTGATATCTCTCTGTAAGTGAGTCAAGTGGGTGAAAAGCGGCATAAACACAGCAGTGAAAAGCAGCTAAACCCCATTATACAAATCAATTACTTTTAAAAACCCGTGAAACAAAGACAGTGAAAGAGAGAGAAATTCTGACAAAATTCGTTCAGGGTCTGTGATGCAATCTGGATTGACCATATGTAGACCCACAGATGGATGAGACATAAGGGTGGATACTCTTGGGGCTGAGAGGTTTGGTGAGGTTGGGTGAGCAAACGCAGACCCTTTAAAGTAATACTGTGTGGTACCCATCCCATGGGTCCCAAATCTCCAGGTTCAAGGGCATCTTCCTACATCGAAAACATGCATGAGAAACCCAGAAGATGGTACACCGTGTGATCGGGAAAGGTTTCTAAAATGCACCTCATTTCTCATCTCCTTGTGCTCCGGTTCGCCATTCCAGCTGCTATACTGGCAATCTCCCTGCTTGGAGAATCAGCACCTTTAACCTCCTGTTCCGTACAGGTTGCAATTTGTCCTGAGGATGAACGGGAAGAGGGGGAACCAATGAGAGACTAGCTCTAGGTGTTGGGACAGGCACAGGTCACTCTATTTTCCCATCAGGAAGAAGAATTAACCTCAGGCTCAGCTTGCCGCCCGGAGCCAGAATAGGGCCTGAAGCAATCCTGCGCTTTTGCGGCCAGCTCCCAAGAAAGCGAGTTGAAAAATGGAGCTCAGGGGCACTGCAATTCACAAACCTGCAGACTTAGAAATGATAACTCTCGTCCACAAATATATTGAGGGAAGGCAACGAAGAGGATTTGAAAGCAAGGCAGAATTGCAGGAAACAGATTTCAGGAGGTAGATTCGAATCGCCTTTAAAGCACAGGAAAAGCGGCAAAACCTCGACAATGATGCCCTTGGCCAAAAAGGGCGTATGCGTTTTTTCCTGAATATATTCAGGAAAAAACGCATACGCCCTTTTTGGCCAACCAAGCAACCTGGAAAGGCAAATCAGCGCTACAAAGAAGTCTCGCTTCCCATCGATCAAAAGGGCCAGGCTGAATAAAGTGTCAAAACCAGAAATGCAGGACAGGCCATGGAGAAATGGGAGCCTTGCTACGCTGATGGGCGGGATGTAAATTGCCAACAGCCACTCTGGAGAAGTGTACGGTGTGTCCTGAAACATCTAAAAAACTCAGCTTACAGAGCATAGGGCAATTCCACTCATGGGCGTATAAATTGGGAAAACTAAAAATCAGCAAGACAGAGGCACACCAAAGTTTAGGACTGCTCTGTTGACAAGAACCCCCACTTTGTTACACATTAAATATCCCAGGAAAGACAAGAATGGATAAAGAAGTTGTGGTCCTTATGTACAATGGAATATCACTCAGCCATGAAATCAACGTCATAAGGCTAGGAGCAGCATGATGAGTGGATTTGGGTTCGACGATTCTAAGTGAAATAAGTCACACAGAAAAAGACACTTATCATAAGATATCACTTATAGAGGGAATGTAAAAACCGCTACCCTTGAACTGAATTACATAACAGGTCAGAGTCACACGTTTAGAAAACACACTAGGGCTGCTTAACGGGAAAGGTGAGGTGGGGTGATGCATAAAACAAGGGTTTCAAATTAGCTCAGATAGCGTTCCATAAACCCAATATGTAATAAACAAGACCTACTCCTTCCTCAGTGAACTGGACTCAACAAACCCTATTCACCGCCCAAGAATATATCTGACTAGTAAGAATCTTAAAACCTATGTATTTATATATCTCTGTAAGTGAGTGAAGTGGGTGAAAACGGCATAAACACAGCAGTGAAAAGCAGCTAAACCCCATTATACAAATCAATTACTTTTAAAAACCCGTGAAACAACAACAGTGAAAGAGAGAGAAATTCTGACAAAATTCGTTCAGGGGCTGTGATGCAACCTGGATTGACCATATGTAGACCCACAGATGGATGAGACATAAGGGTGGACACTCTTAGGGCTGAGAGGTTTGGTGAGGTTGGGTGAGCAAACGCAGACCCTTTAAAGTAATACTGCGTGGAACCCATCCCATGGGTCCCAAATCTCCAGGTTCAAGGGCATCTTCCTACATCGAAAACATGCATGAGAAACCCCGAAGATGGTACACCGTGTGATCGGGAAAAGTTTCTAAAACGCACCTCATTTCTCATCTCCTTGTTCTCCGGTTCGCCATTCCAGCCGCTATACTAGCAATCTCCCTGCTTGGAGAATCAGCACCTTTTACCTCTTGTTCCGTACAGGTTGCAATTTGTCCTGAGGATGAACGGGAAGAGGGGGAACCAATGAGAGACTAGCTTTAGGTGTTGGGACAGGCACAGGTCACTCTATTTTCCCATCAGGAAGAAGAATTAACCTCAGGCTCAGCTTGCCGCCCGGAGCCAGAATAGGGCCTGAAGCAATCCTGCGCTTTTGCAGCCAGCTCCCAAGAAAGCGAGTTGAAAAATGGAGCTCAGGGGCACTGCAATTCACAAACCTGCAGACTTAGAAATGATAACTCTCGTCCACAAATATACTGAGGGAAGGCAACGAAGAGGATTTGAAAGCAAGGCAGAATTGCAGGAAACAGATTTCAGGAGGTAGATTCGAATCGCCTTTAAAGCACAGGAAAAGCGGCAAAACCTCGACAATGATGCCCTTGGCCAAAAAGGGCGTATGCGTTTTTTCCTGAATATATTCAGGAAAAAACGCATACGCCCTTTTTGGCCAACCAAGCAACCTGGAAAGGCAAATCAGCGCTACAAAGAAGTCTCGCTTCCCATCGGTCAAAAGGGCCAGGCTGAATAAAGTGTCAAAACCAGAAATGCAGGACAGGCCATGGAGAAATGGGAGCCTTGCTACGCTGATGGGCCGGATGGAAATTGCCAACAGCCACTCTGGAGAAGTGTACGGTGTGTCCTGAAACATCTAAAAACTCAGCTTAGAGAGCATAGGGCACTTCCACTCATGGGCGTATGAATTGGGACAACTAAAAATCAGCAAGACACAGGCACCCCAAAGTTTAGGGCTGCTCTGTTGACAAGAACCTCCACTTTGTTACACCTTAAATATCCCAGGAAAGACAAGAATGGATAAAGAAGTTGTGGTCCTTATGTACAATGGAATATCACTCAGCCATGAAATCAACGTCATAAAGCTAGTAACAGCATGATGAATGGATTTGGGTACGACGATTCTAAGTGAAATAAGTCACACAGAAAAAGACACTTATCATAAGATATCACTTATAGAGGGAATGTAAAAACCGCTACCCTTGAACTGAATTACATAACAGGTCAGAGTCACACGTTTAGAAAACACACTATGGCTGCTTAACGGGAAAGGTGAGGTGGGGTGATGCATAAAACAAGGGTTTCAAATTAGCTCAGATAGCGTTCCATAAACCCAATATGTAATAGACAAGACCTACTCCTTCCTCAGTGAACTGGACTCAACACGCCCTATTCATCGCCCAAGAATATATCTGACTAGTAAGAATCTTAAAACCTATGTATTTATATCTCTCTGTAAGTGAGTGAAGTGGGTGAAAAGCGGCATAACCACAGCAGTGAAAAGCAGCTAAACCCCATTATACAAATCAATTACTTTTAAAAACCCGTGAAACAACGACAGTGAAAGAGAGAGAAATTCTGACCAAATTCGTTCAGGGGCTGTGATGCAACCTGGATTGACCATATGTAGACCCACAGATGGATGAGACATAAGGGTGGACACTCTTAGGGCTGAGAGGTTTGGTGAGGTTGGGTGAGCAAACGCAGACCCTTTAAAGTCATACTGCGTGGAACCCATCCCATGGGTCCCAAATCTCCAGGTTCAAGGGCATCTTCCTACATCGAAAACATGCATGAGAAACCCCGAAGATGGTACACCGTGTGATCGGGAAAAGTTTCTAAAACGCACCTCATTTCTCATCTCCTTGTGCTCCGGTTCGCCATTCCAGCCGCTATACTAGCAATCTCCCTGCTTGGAGAATCAGCACCTTTTACCTCTTGTTCCGTACAGGTTGCAATTTGTCCTGAGGATGAACGGGAAGAGGGGGAACCAATGAGAGACTAGCTTTAGGTGTTGGGACAGGCACAGGTCACTCTATTTTCCCATCAGGAAGAAGAATTAACCTCAGGCTCAGCTTGCCGCCCGGAGCCAGAATAGGGCCTGAAGCAATCCTGCGCTTTTGCAGCCAGCTCCCAAGAAAGCGAGTTGAAAAATGGAGCTCAGGGGCACTGCGATTCACAAACCTGCAGACTTAGAAATGATAACTCTCGTCCACAAATATACTGAGGGAAGGCAACGAAGAGGATTTGAAAGCAAGGCAGAATTGCAGGAAACAGATTTCAGGAGGTAGATTCGAATCGCCTTTAAAGCACAGGAAAAGCGGCAAAACCTCGACAATGATGCCCTTGGCCAAAAAGGGCGTATGCGTTTTTTCCTGAATATATTCAGGAAAAAACGCATACGCCCTTTTTGGCCAACCAAGCAACCTGGAAAGGCAAATCAGCGCTACAAAGAAGTCTCGCTTCCCATCGGTCAAAAGGGCCAGGCTGAATAAAGTGTCAAAACCAGAAATGCAGGACAGGCCATGGAGAAATGGGAGCCTTGCTACGCTGATGGGCGGGATGGAAATTGCCAACAGCCACTCTGGAGAAGTGTACGGTGTGTCCTGAAACATCTATAAAACTCAGCTTAGAGAGCATAGGGCACTTCCACTCACGGGCGTATGAATTGGGAAAACTAAAAATCAGCAAGACACAGGCACCCCAAAGTTTAAGGCTGCTCTGTTGACAAGAACCTCCACTTTGTTACACCTAATATATCCCAGGAAAGAGAAGAATGGATAAAGAAGTTGTGGTCCTTTTGTACAATGGAATATCACTCAGCCATGAAATCAACGTCATAAGGCTAGTAGCAGCATGATGAGTGGATTTGGGTACGACGATTCTAAGTGAAATAAGTCACACAGAAAAAGACACTTATCATAAGATATCACTTATAGAGGGAATGTAAAAACCGCTACCCTTGAACTGAATTACATAGCAGGTCAGAGTCACACGTTTAGAAAAACTCACTATGGCTGCTTAACGGGAAAGGTGAGGTGGGGTGATGCATAAAACAAGGGTTTCAAATTAGCTCAGATAGCGTTCCATAAACCCAATATGTAATAGACAAGACCTACTCCTTCCTCAGCGAACTGGACTCAACACCCCCTATTCACCGCCCAAGAATATATCTGACTAGTAAGAATCTTAAAACCTATGTATTGATATCTCTCTGTAAGTGAGTCAAGTGGGTGAAAAGCGGCATAAACACAGCAGTGAAAAGCAGCTAAACCCCATTATACAAATCAATTACTTTTAAAAACCCGTGAAACAACGACAGTGAAAGAGAGAGAAATTCTGACCAAATTCGTTCAGGGGCTGTGATGCAACCTGGATTGACCATATGTAGACCCACAGATGGATGAGAAATAAGGGTGGACACTCTTAGGGCTGAGAGGTTTGGTGAGGTTGGGTGAGCAAACGCAGACCCTTTAAAGTCATACTGCGTGGAACCCATCCCATGGGTCCCAAATCTCCAGGTTCAAGGGCATCTTCCTACATCGAAAACATGCATGAGAAACCCCGAAGATGGTACACCGTGTGATCGGGAAAAGTTTCTAAAACGCACCTCATTTCTCATCTCCTTGTGCTCCGGTTCGCCATTCCAGCCGCTATACTAGCAATCTCCCTGCTTGGAGAATCAGCACCTTTTACCTCTTGTTCCGTACAGGTTGCAATTTGTCCTGAGGATGAACGGGAAGAGGGGGAACCAATGAGAGACTAGCTTTAGGTGTTGGGACAGGCACAGGTCACTCTATTTTCCCATCAGGAAGAAGAATTAACCTCAGGCTCAGCTTGCCGCCCGTAGCCAGAATAGGGCCTGAAGCAATCCTGCGCTTTTGCAGCCAGCTCCCAAGAAAGCGAGTTGAAAAATGGAGCTCAGGGGCACTGCGATTCACAAACCTGCAGACTTAGAAATGATAACTCTCGTCCACAAATATACTGAGGGAAGGCAACGAAGAGGATTTGAAAGCAAGGCAGAATTGCAGGAAACAGATTTCAGGAGGTAGATTCGAATCGCCTTTAAAGCACAGGAAAAGCGGCAAAACCTCGACAATGATGCCCTTGGCCAAAAAGGGCGTATGCGTTTTTTCCTGAATATATTCAGGAAAAAACGCATACGCCCTTTTTGGCCAACCAAGCAACCTGGAAAGGCAAATCAGCGCTACAAAGAAGTCTCGCTTCCCATCGGTCAAAAGGGCCAGGCTGAATAAAGTGTCAAAACCAGAAATGCAGGACAGGCCATGGAGAAATGGGAGCCTTGCTACGCTGATGGGCGGGATGGAAATTGCCAACAGCCACTCTGGAGAAGTGTACGGTGTGTCCTGAAACATCTATAAAACTCAGCTTAGAGAGCATAGGGCACTTCCACTCACGGGCGTATGAATTGGGAAAACTAAAAATCAGCAAGACACAGGCACCCCAAAGTTTAAGGCTGCTCTGTTGACAAGAACCTCCACTTTGTTACACCTAATATATCCCAGGAAAGAGAAGAATGGATAAAGAAGTTGTGGTCCTTTTGTACAATGGAATATCACTCAGCCATGAAATCAACGTCATAAGGCTAGTAGCAGCATGATGAATGGATTTGGGTACGACGATTCTAAGTGAAATAAGTCACACAGAAAAAGACACTTATCATAAGATATCACTTATAGAGGGAATGTAAAAACCGCTACCCTTGAACTGAATTACATAACAGGTCAGAGTCACACGTTTAGAAAACACACTATGGCTGCTTAACGGGAAAGGTGAGGTGGGGTGATGCATAAAACAAGGGTTTCAAATTAGCTCAGATAGCGTTCCATAAACCCAATATGTAATAGACAAGACCTACTCCTTCCTCAGTGAACTGGACTCAACACGCCCTATTCATCGCCCAAGAATATATCTGACTAGTAAGAATCTTAAAACCTATGTATTTATATCTCTCTGTAAGTGAGTGAAGTGGGTGAAAAGCGGCATAACCACAGCAGTGAAAAGCAGCTAAACCCCATTATACAAATCAATTACTTTTAAAAACCCGTGAAACAACGACAGTGAAAGAGAGAGAAATTCTGACAAAATTCGTTCAGGGGCTGTGATGCAACCTGGATTGACCATATGTAGACCCACAGATGGATGAGACATAAGGGTGGACACTCTTAGGGCTGAGAGGTTTGGTGAGGTTGGGTGAGCAAACGCAGACCCTTTAAAGTCATACTGCGTGGAACCCATCCCATGGGTCCCAAATCTCCAGGTTCAAGGGCATCTTCCTACATCGAAAACATGCATGAGAAACCCCGAAGATGGTACACCGTGTGATCGGGAAAAGTTTCTAAAACGCACCTCATTTCTCATCTCCTTGTGCTCCGGTTCGCCATTCCAGCCGCTATACTAGCAATCTCCCTGCTTGGAGAATCAGCACCTTTTACCTCTTGTTCCGTACAGGTTGCAATTTGTCCTGAGGATGAACGGGAAGAGGGGGAACCAATGAGAGACTAGCTCTAGGTGTTGGGACAGGCACAGGTCACTCTATTTTCCCATCAGGAAGAAGAATTAACCTCAGGCTCAGCTTGCCGCCCGGAGCCAGAATAGGCCCTGAAGCAATCCTGCGCTTTTGCGGCCAGCTCCCAAGAAAGCGAGTTGAAAAATGGAGCTCAGGGGCACTGCAATTCACAAACCTGCAGACTTAGAAATGATAACTCTCGTCCACAAATATATTGAGGGAAGGCAACGAAGAGGATTTGAAAGCAAGGCAGAATTGCAGGAATCAGATTTCAGGAGGTAGATTCGAATCGCCTTTAAAGCACAGGAAAAGCGGCAAAACCTCGACAATGATGCCCTTGGCCAAAAAGGGCGTATGCGTTTTTTCCTGAATATATTCAGGAAAAAACGCATACGCCCTTTTTGGCCAACCAAGCAACCTGGAAAGGCAAATCAGCGCTACAAAGAAGTCTCGCTTCCCATCGGTCAAAAGGGCCAGGGTGAATAATGTGTCAAAACCAGAAATGCAGGACAGGCCATGGAGAAATGGGAGCCTTGCTACGCTGATGGGCGGGATGTAAATTGCCAACAGCCACTCTGGAGAAGTGTACGGTGTGTCCTGAAACATCTGAAAAACTCAGCTTAGAGAGCATAGGGCACTTCCACTCATGGGCGTATAAATTGGGAAAACTAAAAATCAGCAAGACACAGGCACCCCAAAGTTTAGGGCTGCTCTGTTGACAAGAACCTCCACTTTGTTACACCTTAAATATCCCAGGAAAGACAAGAATGGATAAAGAAGTTGTGGTCCTTATGTACAATGGAATATCACTCAGCCATGAAATCAACGTCATAAGGCTAGTAGCAGCATGATGAGTGGATTTGGGTACGACGATTCTAAGTGAAATAAGTCACACAGAAAAAGACACTTATCATAAGATATCACTTATAGAGGGAATGTAAAAACCGCTACCCTTGAACTGAATTACATAACAGGTCAGAGTCACACGTTTAGAAAACACACTAGGGCTGCTTAACGGGAAAGGTGAGGTGGGGTGATGCATAAAACAAGGGTTTCAAATTAGCTCAGATAGCCTTCCATAAACCCAGTATGTAATAGACAAGACCTACTCCTTCCTCAGTGAACTGGACTCAACACGCCCTATTCATCGCCCAAGAATATATCTGACTAGTAAGAATCTTAAAACCTATGTATTTATATCTCTCTGTAAGTGAGTGAAGTGGGTGAAAAGCGGCATAACCACAGCAGTGAAAAGCAGCTAAACCCCATTATACAAATCAATTACTTTTAAAAACCCGTGAAACAAAGACAGTGAAAGAGAGAGAAATTCTGACAAAATTCGTTCAGGGGCTGTGATGCAACCTGGATTGACCATATGTAGACCCACAGATGGATGAGACATAAGGGTGGACACTCTTGGGGCTGAGAGGTTTGGTGAGGTTGGGTGAGCAAACGCAGACCCTTTAAAGTAATACTGTGTGGTACCCATCCCATGGGTCCCAAATCTCCAGGTTCAAGGGCATCTTCCTACATCGAAAACATGCATGAGAAACCCAGAAGATGGTACACCGTGTGATCGGGAAAGGTTTCTAAAACGCACCTCATTTCTCATCTCCTTGTGCTCCGGTTCGCCATTCCAGTCGCTATACTAGCAATCTCCCTGCCTGGAGAATCAGCACCTTTAACCTCCTGTTCCGTACAGGTTGCAATTTGTCCTGAGGATGAACGGGAAGAGGGGGAACCAATGAGAGACTAGCTCTAGGTGTTGGGACAGGCACAGGTCACTCTATTTTCCCATCAGGAAGAAGAATTAACCTCAGGCTCAGCTTGCCGCCCGGAGCCAGAATAGGGCCTGAAGCAATCCTGCGCTTTTGCGGCCAGCTCCCAAGAAAGCGAGTTGAAAAATGGAGCTCAGGGGCACTGCAATTCACAAACCTGCAGACTTAGAAATGATAACTCTCGTCCACAAATATATTGAGGGAAGGCAACGAAGAGGATTTGAAAGCAAGGCAGAATTGCAGGAATCAGATTTCAGGAGGTAGATTCGAATCGCCTTTAAAGCACAGGAAAAGCGGCAAAACCTCGACAATGATGCCCTTGGCCAAAAAGGGCGTATGCGTTTTTTCCTGAATATATTCAGGAAAAAACGCATACGCCCTTTTTGGCCAACCAAGCAACCTGGAAAGGCAAATCAGCGCTACAAAGAAGTCTCGCTTCCCATCGGTCAAAAGGGCCAGGGTGAATAAAGTGTCAAAACCAGAAATGCAGGACAGGCCATGGAGAAATGGGAGCCTTGCTACGCTGATGGGCGGGATGTAAATTGCCAACAGCCACTCTGGAGAAGTGTACGGTGTGTCCTGAAACATCTGAAAAACTCAGCTTAGAGAGCATAGGGCACTTCCACTCATGGGCGTATAAATTGGGAAAACTAAAAATCAGCAAGACACAGGCACCCCAAAGTTTAGGGCTGCTCTGTTGACAAGAACCTCCACTTTGTTACACCTTAAATATCCCAGGAAAGACAAGAATGGATAAAGAAGTTGTGGTCCTTATGTACAATGGAATATCACTCAGCCATGAAATCAACGTCATAAGGCTAGTAGCAGCATGATGAGTGGATTTGGGTACGACGATTCTAAGTGAAATAAGTCACACAGAAAAAGACACTTATCATAAGATATCACTTATAGAGGGAATGTAAAAACCGCTACCCTTGAACTGAATTACATAACAGGTCAGAGTCACACGTTTAGAAAACACACTAGGGCTGCTTAACGGGAAAGGTGAGGTGGGGTGATGCATAAAACAAGGGTTTCAAATTAGCTCAGATAGCCTTCCATAAACCCAGTATGTAATAGACAAGACCTACTCCTTCCTCAGTGAACTGGACTCAACACGCCCTATTCATCGCCCAAGAATATATCTGACTAGTAAGAATCTTAAAACCTATGTATTTATATCTCTCTGTAAGTGAGTGAAGTGGGTGAAAAGCGGCATAACCACAGCAGTGAAAAGCAGCTAAACCCCATTATACAAATCAATTACTTTTAAAAACCCGTGAAACAAAGACAGTGAAAGAGAGAGAAATTCTGACAAAATTCGTTCAGGGGCTGTGATGCAACCTGGATTGACCATATGTAGACCCACAGATGGATGAGACATAAGGGTGGACACTCTTGGGGCTGAGAGGTTTGGTGAGGTTGGGTGAGCAAACGCAGACCCTTTAAAGTAATACTGTGTGGTACCCATCCCATGGGTCCCAAATCTCCAGGTTCAAGGGCATCTTCCTACATCGAAAACATGCATGAGAAACCCAGAAGATGGTACACCGTGTGATCGGGAAAGGTTTCTAAAACGCACCTCATTTCTCATCTCCTTGTGCTCCGGTTCGCCATTCCAGTCGCTATACTAGCAATCTCCCTGCCTGGAGAATCAGCACCTTTAACCTCCTGTTCCGTACAGGTTGCAATTTGTCCTGAGGATGAACGCGAAGAGGGGGAACCAATGAGAGACTAGCTCTAGGTGTTGGGACAGGCACAGGTCACTCTATTTTCCCATCAGGAAGAAGAATTAACCTCAGGCTCAGCTTGCCGCCCGGAGCCAGAATAGGGCCTGAAGCAATCCTGCGCTTTTGCGGCCAGCTCCCAAGAAAGCGAGTTGAAAAATGGAGCTCAGGGGCACTGCAATTCACAAACCTGCAGACTTAGAAATGATAACTCTCGTCCACAAATATATTGAGGGAAGGCAACGAAGAGGATTTGAAAGCAAGGCAGAATTGCAGGAATCAGATTTCAGGAGGTAGATTCGAAGCGCCTTTAAAGCACAGGAAAAGCGGCAAAACCTCGACAATGATGCCCTTGGCCAAAAAGGGCGTATGCGTTTTTTCCTGAATATATTCAGGAAAAAACGCATACGCCCTTTTTGGCCAACCAAGCAACCTGGAAAGGCAAATCAGCGCTACAAAGAAGTCTCGCTTCCCATCGGTCAAAAGGGCCAGGCTGAATAAAGTGTCAAAACCAGAAATGCAGGACAGGCCATGGAGAAATGGGAGCCTTGCTACGCTGATGGGCGGGATGTAAATTGCCAACAGCCACTCTGGAGAAGTGTACGGTGTGTCCTGAAACATCTAAAAAACTCAGCTTAGAGAGCATAGGGCACTTCCACTCATGGGCGTGTAAATTGGGAAAACTATAAATCAGCAAGACACAGGCACCCCAAAGTTTAGGGCTGCTGTGTTGACAAGAACCTCCACTTTGTGACACCTTAAATATCCCAGGAAAGACAAGAATGGATAAAGAAGTTGTGGTCCTTATGTACAATGGAATATCACTCAGCCATGAAATCAACGTCATAAGGCTAGTAGCAGCATGATGAGTGGATTTGGGTACGACGATTCTAAGTGAAATAAGTCACACAGAAAAAGACACTTATCATAAGATATCACTTATAGAGGGAATGTAAAAACCGCTACCCTTGAACTGAATTACATAACAGGTCAGAGTCACACGTTTAGAAAACACACTAGGGCTGCTTAACGGGAAAGGTGAGGTGGGGTGATGCATAAAACAAGGGTTTCAAATTAGCTCAGATAGCGTTCCATAAACCCAATATGTAATAGACAAGACCTACTCCTTCCTCAGTGAACTGGACTCAACACGCCCTATTCATCGCCCAAGAATATATCTGACTACTAAGAATCTTAAAACCTATGTATTGATATCTCTCTGTAAGTGAGTGAAGTGGGTGAAAAGCGGCATAACCACAGCAGTGAAAAGCAGCTAAACCCCATTATACAAATCAATTACTTTTAAAAACCCGTGAAACAAAGACAGTGAAAGAGAGAGAAATTCTGACAAAATTCGTTCAGGGGCTGTGATGCAACCTGGATTGACCATATGTAGACCCACAGATGGATGAGACATAAGGGTGGACACTCTTGGGGCTGAGAGGTTTGGTGAGGTTGGGTGAGCAAACGCAGACCCTTTAAAGTAATACTGTGTGGTACCCATCCCATGGGTCCCAAATCTCCAGGTTCAAGGGCATCTTCCTACATCGAAAACATGCATGAGAAACCCAGAAGATGGTACACCGTGTGATCGGGAAAGGTTTCTAAAACACACCTCATTTCTCATCTCCTTGTGCTCCGGTTCGCCATTCCAGCCGCTATACTAGCAATCTCCCTGCTTAGAGAATCAGCACCTTTAACCTCCTGTTCCGTACAGGTTGCAATTTGTCCTGAGGATGAACGGGAAGAGGGGGAACCAATGAGAGACTAGCTCTAGGTGTTGGGACAGGCACAGGTCACTCTATTTTCCCATCAGGAAGAAGAATTAACCTCAGGCTCAGCTTGCCGCCCGGAGCCAGAATAGGGCCTGAAGCAATCCTGCGCTTTTGCGGCCAGCTCCCAAGAAAGCGAGTTGAAAAATGGAGCTCAGGGGCACTGCAATTCACAAACCTGCAGACTTAGAAATGATAACTCTCGTCCACAAATATATTGAGGGAAGGCAACGAAGAGGATTTGAAAGCAAGGCAGAATTGCAGGAATCAGATTTCAGGAGGTAGATTCGAATCGCCTTTAAAGCACAGGAAAAGCGGCAAAACCTCGACAATGATGCCCTTGGCCAAAAAGGGCGTATGCGTTTTTTCCTGAATATATTCAGGAAAAAACGCATACGCCCTTTTTGGCCAACCAAGCAACCTGGAAAGGCAAATCAGCGCTACAAAGAAGTCTCGCTTCCCATCGGTCAAAAGGGCCAGGCTGAATAAAGTGTCAAAACCAGAAATGCAGGACAGGCCATGGAGAAATGGGAGCCTTGCTACGCTGATGGGCGGGATGTAAATTGCCAACAGCCACTCTGGAGAAGTGTACGGTGTGTCCTGAAACATCTAAAAAACTCAGCTTAGAGAGCATAGGACACTTCCACTCATGGGCGTATAAATTGGGAAAACTAAAAATCAGCAAGACACAGGCACCCCAAAGTTTAGGGCTGCTCTGTTGACAAGAACCTCCACTTTGTAACACCTTAAATATCCCAGGAAAGACAAGAATGGATAAAGAAGTTGTGGTCCTTATGTACAATGGAATATCACTCAGCCATGAAATCAACGTCATAAGGCTAGTAGCAGCATGATGAGTGGATTTGGGTACGACCATTCTAAGTGAAATAAGTCACACAGAAAAAGACACTTATCATAAGATATCACTTATAGAGGGAATGTAAAAACCGCTACCCTTGAACTGAATTACATAACAGGTCAGAGTCACACGTTTAGAAAACACACTAGGGCTGCTTAACGGGAAAGGTGAGGTGGGGTGATGCGTAAAACAAGGGTTTCAAATTAGCTCAGATAGCGTTCCATAAACCCAATATGTAATAGACAAGACCTACTCCTTCCTCAGTGAACTGGACTCAACACGCCCTATTCATCGCCCAAGAATATATCTGACTAGTAAGAATCTTAAAACCTATGTATTGATATCTCTCTGTAAGTGAGTGAAGTGGGTGAAAAGCGGCATAACCACAGCAGTGAAAAGCAGCTAAACCCCATTATACAAATCAATTACTTTTAAAAACCCGTGAAACAAAGACAGTGAAAGAGAGAGAAATTCTGACAAAATTCGTTCAGGGGCTGTGATGCAACCTGGATTGACCATATGTAGACCCACAGATAGATGAGACATAAGGGTGGACACTCTTGGGGCTGAGAGGTTTGGTGAGGTTGGGTGAGCAAACGCAGACCCTTTAAAGTAATACTGTGTGGTACCCATCCCATGGGTCCCAAATCTCCAGGTTCAAGGGCATCTTCCTACATGGAAAACATACATGAGAAACCCAGAAGATGGTACACCGTGTGATCGGGAAAGGTTTCTAAAACGCACCTCATTTCTCATCTCCTTGTGCTCCGGTTCGCCATTCCAGCTGCTATACTAGCAATCTCCCCGCCTGGAGAATCAGCAACTTTAACCTCCTGTTCCGTACAGGTTGCAATTTGTCCTGAGGATGAACGGGAAGAGGGGGAACCAATGAGAGACTAGCTCTAGGTGTTGGGACAGGCACAGGTCACTCTATTTTCCCATCAGGAAGAAGAATTAACCTCAGGCTCAGCTTGCCGCCCGGAGCCAGAATAGGGCCTGAAGCAATCCTGCGCTTTTGCGGCCAGCTCCCAAGAAAGCGAGTTGAAAAATGGAGCTCAGGGGCACTGCAATTCACAAACCTGCAGACTTAGAAATGATAACTCTCGTCCACAAATATATTGAGGGCAGGCAACTAAGAGGATTTGAAAGCAAGGCAGAATTGCAGGAATCAGATTTCAGGAGGTAGATTCGAAGCGCCTTTAAAGCACAGGAAAAGCGGCAAAACCTCGACAATGATGCCCTTGGCCAAAAAGGGCGTATGCGTTTTTTCCTGAATATATTCAGGAAAAAACGCATACGCCCTTTTTGGCCAACCAAGCAACCTGGAAAGGCAAATCAGCGCTACAAAGAAGTCTCGCTTCCCATCGGTCAAAAGGGCCAGGCTGAATAAAGTGTCAAAACCAGAAATGCAGGACAGGCCATGGAGAAATGGGAGCCTTGCTACGCTGATGGGCGGGATGTAAATTGCCAACAGCCACTCTGGAGAAGTGTACGGTGTGTCCTGAAACATCTAAAAAACTCAGCTTAGAGAGCATAGGGCACTTCCACTCATGGGCGTGTAAATTGGGAAAACTATAAATCAGCAAGACACAGGCACCCCAAAGTTTAGGGCTGCTGTGTTGACAAGAACCTCCACTTTGTGACACCTTAAATATCCCAGGAAAGACAAGAATGGATAAAGAAGTTGTGGTCCTTATGTACAATGGAATATCACTCAGCCATGAAATCAACGTCATAAGGCTAGTAGCAGCATGATGAGTGGATTTGGGTACGACGATTCTAAGTGAAATAAGTCACACAGAAAAAGACACTTATCATAAGATATCACTTATAGAGGGAATGTAAAAACCGCTACCCTTGAAATGAATTACATAACAGGTCAGAGTCACACGTTTAGAAAACACACTAGGGCTGCTTAACGGGAAAGGTGAGGTGGGGTGATGCATAAAACAAGGGTTTCAAATTAGCTCAGATAGCGTTCCATAAACCCAATATGTAATAGACAAGACCTACTCCTTCCTCAGTGAACTGGACTCAACACGCCCTATTCATCGCCCAAGAATATATCTGACTAGTAAGAATCTTAAAACCTATGTATTGATATCTCTCTGTAAGTGAGTGAAGTGGGTGAAAAGCGGCATAACCACAGCAGTGAAAAGCAGCTAAACCCCATTATACAAATCAATTACTTTTAAAAACCCGTGAAACAAAGACAGTGAAAGAGAGAGAAATTCTGACAAAATTCGTTCAGGGGCTGTGATGCAACCTGGATTGACCATATGTAGACCCACAGATGGATGAGACATAAGGGTGGACACTCTTGGGGCTGAGAGGTTTGGTGAGGTTGGGTGAGCAAACGCAGACCCTTTAAAGTAATACTGTGTGGTACCCATCCCATGGGTCCCAAATCTCCAGGTTCAAGGGCATCTTCCTACATCGAAAACATGCATGAGAAACCCAGAAGATGGTACACCGTGTGATCGGGAAAGGTTTCTAAAACACACCTCATTTCTCATCTCCTTGTGCTCCGGTTCGCCATTCCAGCCGCTATACTAGCAATCTCCCTGCTTAGAGAATCAGCACCTTTAACCTCCTGTTCCGTACAGGTTGCAATTTGTCCTGAGGATGAACGGGAAGAGGGGGAACCAATGAGAGACTAGCTCTAGGTGTTGGGACAGGCACAGGTCACTCTATTTTCCCATCAGGAAGAAGAATTAACCTCAGGCTCAGCTTGCCGCCCGGAGCCAGAATAGGCCCTGAAGCAATCCTGCGCTTTTGCGGCCAGCTCCCAAGAAAGCGAGTTGAAAAATGGAGCTCAGGGGCACTGCAATTCACAAACCTGCAGAGTTAGAAATGATAACTCTCGTCCACAAATATATTGAGGGAAGGCAACGAAGAGGATTTGAAAGCAAGGCAGAATTGCAGGAATCAGATTTCAGGAGGTAGATTCGAATCGCCTTTAAAGCACAGGAAAAGCGGCAAAACCTCGACAATGATGCCCTTGGCCAAAAAGGGCGTATGCGTTTTTTCCTGAATATATTCAGGAAAAAACGCATACGCCCTTTTTGGCCAACCAAGCAACCTGGAAAGGCAAATCAGCGCTACAAAGAAGTCTCGCTTCCCATCGGTCAAAAGGGCCAGGGTGAATAAAGTGTCAAAACCAGAAATGCAGGACAGGCCATGGAGAAATGGGAGCCTTGCTACGCTGATGGGCGGGATGTAAATTGCCAACAGCCACTCTGGAGAAGTGTACGGTGTGTCCTGAAACATCTGAAAAACTCAGCTTAGAGAGCATAGGGCACTTCCACTCATGGGCGTATAAATTGGGAAAACTAAAAATCAGCAAGACACAGGCACCCCAAAGTTTAGGGCTGCTCTGTTGACAAGAACCTCCACTTTGTTACACCTTAAATATCCCAGGAAAGACAAGAATGGATAAAGAAGTTGTGGTCCTTATGTACAATGGAATATCACTCAGCCATGAAATCAACGTCATAAGGCTAGTAGCAGCATGATGAGTGGATTTGGGTACGACGATTCTAAGTGAAATAAGTCACACAGAAAAAGACACTTATCATAAGATATCACTTATAGAGGGAATGTAAAAACCGCTACCCTTGAACTGAATTACATAACAGGTCAGAGTCACACGTTTAGAAAACACACTAGGGCTGCTTAACGGGAAAGGTGAGGTGGGGTGATGCATAAAACAAGGGTTTCAAATTAGCTCAGATAGCCTTCCATAAACCCAGTATGTAATAGACAAGACCTACTCCTTCCTCAGTGAACTGGACTCAACACGCCCTATTCATCGCCCAAGAATATATCTGACTAGTAAGAATCTTAAAACCTATGTATTTATATCTCTCTGTAAGTGAGTGAAGTGGGTGAAAAGCGGCATAACCACAGCAGTGAAAAGCAGCTAAACCCCATTATACAAATCAATTACTTTTAAAAACCCGTGAAACAAAGACAGTGAAAGAGAGAGAAATTCTGACAAAATTCGTTCAGGGGCTGTGATGCAACCTGGATTGACCATATGTAGACCCACAGATGGATGAGACATAAGGGTGGACACTCTTGGGGCTGAGAGGTTTGGTGAGGTTGGGTGAGCAAACGCAGACCCTTTAAAGTAATACTGTGTGGTACCCATCCCATGGGTCCCAAATCTCCAGGTTCAAGGGCATCTTCCTACATCGAAAACATGCATGAGAAACCCAGAAGATGGTACACCGTGTGATCGGGAAAGGTTTCTAAAACGCACCTCATTTCTCATCTCCTTGTGCTCCGGTTCGCCATTCCAGTCGCTATACTAGCAATCTCCCTGCCTGGAGAATCAGCACCTTTAACCTCCTGTTCCGTACAGGTTGCAATTTGTCCTGAGGATGAACGGGAAGAGGGGGAACCAATGAGAGACTAGCTCTAGGTGTTGGGACAGGCACAGGTCACTCTATTTTCCCATCAGGAAGAAGAATTAACCTCAGGCTCAGCTTGCCGCCCGGAGCCAGAATAGGGCCTGAAGCAATCCTGCGCTTTTGCGGCCAGCTCCCAAGAAAGCGAGTTGAAAAATGGAGCTCAGGGGCACTGCAATTCACAAACCTGCAGACTTAGAAATGATAACTCTCGTCCACAAATATATTGAGGGAAGGCAACTAAGAGGATTTGAAAGCAAGGCAGAATTGCAGGAATCAGATTTCAGGAGGTAGATTCGAAGCGCCTTTAAAGCACAGGAAAAGCGGCAAAACCTCGACAATGATGCCCTTGGCCAAAAAGGGCGTATGCGTTTTTTCCTGAATATATTCAGGAAAAAACGCATACGCCCTTTTTGGCCAACCAAGCAACCTGGAAAGGCAAATCAGCGCTACAAAGAAGTCTCGCTTCCCATCGGTCAAAAGGGCCAGGCTGAATAAAGTGTCAAAACCAGAAATGCAGGACAGGCCATGGAGAAATGGGAGCCTTGCTACGCTGATGGGCGGGATGTAAATTGCCAACAGCCACTCTGGAGAAGTGTACGGTGTGTCCTGAAACATCTAAAAAACTCAGCTTAGAGAGCATAGGGCACTTCCACTCATGGGCGTGTAAATTGGGAAAACTATAAATCAGCAAGACACAGGCACCCCAAAGTTTAGGGCTGCTGTGTTGACAAGAACCTCCACTTTGTGACACCTTAAATATCCCAGGAAAGACAAGAATGGATAAAGAAGTTGTGGTCCTTATGTACAATGGAATATCACTCAGCCATGAAATCAACGTCATAAGGCTAGTAGCAGCATGATGAGTGGATTTGGGTACGACGATTCTAAGTGAAATAAGTCACACAGAAAAAGACACTTATCATAAGATATCACTTATAGAGGGAATGTAAAAACCGCTACCCTTGAACTGAATTACATAACAGGTCAGAGTCACACGTTTAGAAAACACACTAGGGCTGCTTAACGGGAAAGGTGAGGTGGGGTGATGCATAAAACAAGGGTTTCAAATTAGCTCAGATAGCGTTCCATAAACCCAATATGTAATAGACAAGACCTACTCCTTCCTCAGTGAACTGGACTCAACACGCCCTATTCATCGCCCAAGAATATATCTGACTACTAAGAATCTTAAAACCTATGTATTGATATCTCTCTGTAAGTGAGTGAAGTGGGTGAAAAGCGGCATAACCACAGCAGTGAAAAGCAGCTAAACCCCATTATACAAATCAATTACTTTTAAAAACCCGTGAAACAAAGACAGTGAAAGAGAGAGAAATTCTGACAAAATTCGTTCAGGGGCTGTGATGCAACCTGGATTGACCATATGTAGACCCACAGATGGATGAGACATAAGGGTGGACACTCTTGGGGCTGAGAGGTTTGGTGAGGTTGGGTGAGCAAACGCAGACCCTTTAAAGTAATACTGTGTGGTACCCATCCCATGGGTCCCAAATCTCCAGGTTCAAGGGCATCTTCCTACATCGAAAACATGCATGAGAAACCCAGAAGATGGTACACCGTGTGATCGGGAAAGGTTTCTAAAACACACCTCATTTCTCATCTCCTTGTGCTCCGGTTCGCCATTCCAGCCGCTATACTAGCAATCTCCCTGCTTAGAGAATCAGCACCTTTAACCTCCTGTTCCGTACAGGTTGCAATTTGTCCTGAGGATGAACGGGAAGAGGGGGAACCAATGAGAGACTAGCTCTAGGTGTTGGGACAGGCACAGGTCACTCTATTTTCCCATCAGGAAGAAGAATTAACCTCAGGCTCAGCTTGCCGCCCGGAGCCAGAATAGGGCCTGAAGCAATCCTGCGCTTTTGCGGCCAGCTCCCAAGAAAGCGAGTTGAAAAATGGAGCTCAGGGGCACTGCAATTCACAAACCTGCAGACTTAGAAATGATAACTCTCGTCCACAAATATATTGAGGGAAGGCAACGAAGAGGATTTGAAAGCAAGGCAGAATTGCAGGAATCAGATTTCAGGAGGTAGATTCGAATCGCCTTTAAAGCACAGGAAAAGCGGCAAAACCTCGACAATGATGCCCTTGGCCAAAAAGGGCGTATGCGTTTTTTCCTGAATATATTCAGGAAAAAACGCATACGCCCTTTTTGGCCAACCAAGCAACCTGGAAAGGCAAATCAGCGCTACAAAGAAGTCTCGCTTCCCATCGGTCAAAAGGGCCAGGCTGAATAAAGTGTCAAAACCAGAAATGCAGGACAGGCCATGGAGAAATGGGAGCCTTGCTACGCTGATGGGCGGGATGTAAATTGCCAACAGCCACTCTGGAGAAGTGTACGGTGTGTCCTGAAACATCTGAAAAACTCAGCTTAGAGAGCATAGGGCACTTCCACTCATGGGCGTATAAATTGGGAAAACTAAAAATCAGCAAGACACAGGCACCCCAAAGTTTAGGGCTGCTCTGTTGACAAGAACCTCCACTTTGTGACACCTTAAATATCCCAGGAAAGACAAGAATGGATAAAGAAGTTGTGGTCCTTATGTACAATGGAATATCACTCAGCCATGAAATCAACGTCATAAGGCTAGTAGCAGCATGATGAGTGGATTTGGGTACGACGATTCTAAGTGAAATAAGTCACACAGAAAAAGACACTTATCATAAGATATCACTTATAGAGGGAATGTAAAAACCGCTACCCTTGAACTGAATTACATAACAGGTCAGAGTCACACGTTTAGAAAACACACTAGGGCTGCTTAACGGGAAAGGTGAGGTGGGGTGATGCATAAAACAAGGGTTTCAAATTAGCTCAGATAGCCTTCCATAAACCCAGTATGTAATAGACAAGACCTACTCCTTCCTCAGTGAACTGGACTCAACACGCCCTATTCATCGCCCAAGAATATATCTGACTAGTAAGAATCTTAAAACCTATGTATTTATATCTCTCTGTAAGTGAGTGAAGTGGGTGAAAAGCGGCATAACCACAGCAGTGAAAAGCAGCTAAACCCCATTATACAAATCAATTACTTTTAAAAACCCGTGAAACAAAGACAGTGAAAGAGAGAGAAATTCTGACAAAATTCGTTCAGGGGCTGTGATGCAACCTGGATTGACCATATGTAGACCCACAGATGGATGAGACATAAGGGTGGACACTCTTGGGGCTGAGAGGTTTGGTGAGGTTGGGTGAGCAAACGCAGACCCTTTAAAGTCATACTGTGTGGTACCCATCCCATGGGTCCCAAATCTCCAGGTTCAAGGGCATCTTCCTACATCGAAAACATGCATGAGAAACCCAGAAGATGGTACACCGTGTGATCGGGAAAGGTTTCTAAAACACACCTCATTTCTCATCTCCTTGTGCTCCGGTTCGCCATTCCAGCCGCTATACTAGCAATCTCCCTGCTTGGAGAATCAGCACCTTTAACCTCCTGTTCCGTACAGGTTGCAATTTGTCCTGAGGATGAACGGGAAGAGGGGGAACCAATGAGAGACTAGCTCTAGGTGTTGGGACAGGCACAGGTCACTCTATTTTCCCATCAGGAAGAAGAATTAACCTCAGGCTCAGCTTGCTGCCCGGAGCCAGAATAGGCCCTGAAGCAATCCTGCGCTTTTGCGGCCAGCTCCCAAGAAAGCGAGTTGAAAAATGGAGCTCAGGGGCACTGCAATTCACAAACCTGCAGACTTAGAAATGATAACTCTCGTCCACAAATATATTGAGGGAAGGCAACGAAGAGGATTTGAAAGCAAGGCAGAATTGCAGGAATCAGATTTCAGGAGGTAGATTCGAAGCGCCTTTAAAGCACAGGAAAAGCGGCAAAACCTCGACAATGATGCCCTTGGCCAAAAAGGGCGTATGCGTTTTTTCCTGAATATATTCAGGAAAAAACGCATACGCCCTTTTTGGCCAACCAAGCAACCTGGAAAGGCAAATCAGCGCTACAAAGAAGTCTCGCTTCCCATCGGTCAAAAGGGCCAGGCTGAATAAAGTGTCAAAACCAGAAATGCAGGACAGGCCATGGAGAAATGGGAGCCTTGCTACGCTGATGGGCGGGATGGAAATTGCCAACAGCCACTCTGGAGAAGTGTACGGTGTGTCCTGAAACATCTATAAAACTCAGCTTAGAGAGCATAGGGCACTTCCACTCACGGGCGTATGAATTGGGAAAACTAAAAATCAGCAAGACACAGGCACCCCAAAGTTTAAGGCTGCTCTGTTGACAAGAACCTCCACTTTGTTACACCTAATATATCCCAGGAAAGAGAAGAATGGATAAAGAAGTTGTGGTCCTTTTGTACAATGGAATATCACTCAGCCATGAAATCAACGTCATAAGGCTAGTAGCAGCATGATGAGTGGATTTGGGTACGACGATTCTAAGTGAAATAAGTCACACAGAAAAAGACACTTATCATAAGATATCACTTATAGAGGGAATGTAAAAACCGCTACCCTTGAACTGAATTACATAGCAGGTCAGAGTCACACGTTTAGAAAAACTCACTATGGCTGCTTAACGGGAAAGGTGAGGTGGGGTGATGCATAAAACAAGGGTTTCAAATTAGCTCAGATAGCGTTCCATAAACCCAATATGTAATAGACAAGACCTACTCCTTCCTCAGCGAACTGGACTCAACACCCCCTATTCACCGCCCAAGAATATATCTGACTAGTAAGAATCTTAAAACCTATGTATTGATATCTCTCTGTAAGTGAGTCAAGTGGGTGAAAAGCGGCATAAACACAGCAGTGAAAAGCAGCTAAACCCCATTATACAAATCAATTACTTTTAAAAACCCGTGAAACAACGACAGTGAAAGAGAGAGAAATTCTGACCAAATTCGTTCAGGGGCTGTGATGCAACCTGGATTGACCATATGTAGACCCACAGATGGATGAGAAATAAGGGTGGACACTCTTAGGGCTGAGAGGTTTGGTGAGGTTGGGTGAGCAAACGCAGACCCTTTAAAGTCATACTGCGTGGAACCCATCCCATGGGTCCCAAATCTCCAGGTTCAAGGGCATCTTCCTACATCGAAAACATGCATGAGAAACCCCGAAGATGGTACACCGTGTGATCGGGAAAAGTTTCTAAAACGCACCTCATTTCTCATCTCCTTGTGCTCCGGTTCGCCATTCCAGCCGCTATACTAGCAATCTCCCTGCTTGGAGAATCAGCACCTTTTACCTCTTGTTCCGTACAGGTTGCAATTTGTCCTGAGGATGAACGGGAAGAGGGGGAACCAATGAGAGACTAGCTTTAGGTGTTGGGACAGGCACAGGTCACTCTATTTTCCCATCAGGAAGAAGAATTAACCTCAGGCTCAGCTTGCCGCCCGTAGCCAGAATAGGGCCTGAAGCAATCCTGCGCTTTTGCAGCCAGCTCCCAAGAAAGCGAGTTGAAAAATGGAGCTCAGGGGCACTGCGATTCACAAACCTGCAGACTTAGAAATGATAACTCTCGTCCACAAATATACTGAGGGAAGGCAACGAAGAGGATTTGAAAGCAAGGCAGAATTGCAGGAAACAGATTTCAGGAGGTAGATTCGAATCGCCTTTAAAGCACAGGAAAAGCGGCAAAACCTCGACAATGATGCCCTTGGCCAAAAAGGGCGTATGCGTTTTTTCCTGAATATATTCAGGAAAAAACGCATACGCCCTTTTTGGCCAACCAAGCAACCTGGAAAGGCAAATCAGCGCTACAAAGAAGTCTCGCTTCCCATCGGTCAAAAGGGCCAGGCTGAATAAAGTGTCAAAACCAGAAATGCAGGACAGGCCATGGAGAAATGGGAGCCTTGCTACGCTGATGGGCGGGATGGAAATTGCCAACAGCCACTCTGGAGAAGTGTACGGTGTGTCCTGAAACATCTATAAAACTCAGCTTAGAGAGCATAGGGCACTTCCACTCACGGGCGTATGAATTGGGAAAACTAAAAATCAGCAAGACACAGGCACCCCAAAGTTTAAGGCTGCTCTGTTGACAAGAACCTCCACTTTGTTACACCTAATATATCCCAGGAAAGAGAAGAATGGATAAAGAAGTTGTGGTCCTTTTGTACAATGGAATATCACTCAGCCATGAAATCAACGTCATAAGGCTAGTAGCAGCATGATGAATGGATTTGGGTACGACGATTCTAAGTGAAATAAGTCACACAGAAAAAGACACTTATCATAAGATATCACTTATAGAGGGAATGTAAAAACCGCTACCCTTGAACTGAATTACATAACAGGTCAGAGTCACACGTTTAGAAAACACACTATGGCTGCTTAACGGGAAAGGTGAGGTGGGGTGATGCATAAAACAAGGGTTTCAAATTAGCTCAGATAGCGTTCCATAAACCCAATATGTAATAGACAAGACCTACTCCTTCCTCAGTGAACTGGACTCAACACGCCCTATTCATCGCCCAAGAATATATCTGACTAGTAAGAATCTTAAAACCTATGTATTTATATCTCTCTGTAAGTGAGTGAAGTGGGTGAAAAGCGGCATAACCACAGCAGTGAAAAGCAGCTAAACCCCATTATACAAATCAATTACTTTTAAAAACCCGTGAAACAACGACAGTGAAAGAGAGAGAAATTCTGACAAAATTCGTTCAGGGGCTGTGATGCAACCTGGATTGACCATATGTAGACCCACAGATGGATGAGACATAAGGGTGGACACTCTTAGGGCTGAGAGGTTTGGTGAGGTTGGGTGAGCAAACGCAGACCCTTTAAAGTCATACTGCGTGGAACCCATCCCATGGGTCCCAAATCTCCAGGTTCAAGGGCATCTTCCTACATCGAAAACATGCATGAGAAACCCCGAAGATGGTACACCGTGTGATCGGGAAAAGTTTCTAAAACGCACCTCATTTCTCATCTCCTTGTGCTCCGGTTCGCCATTCCAGCCGCTATACTAGCAATCTCCCTGCTTGGAGAATCAGCACCTTTTACCTCTTGTTCCGTACAGGTTGCAATTTGTCCTGAGGATGAACGGGAAGAGGGGGAACCAATGAGAGACTAGCTTTAGGTGTTGGGACAGGCACAGGTCACTCTATTTTCCCATCAGGAAGAAGAATTAACCTCAGGCTCAGCTTGCCGCCCGGAGCCAGAATAGGGCCTGAAGCAATCCTGCGCTTTTGCAGCCAGCTCCCAAGAAAGCGAGTTGAAAAATGGAGCTCAGGGGCACTGCGATTCACAAACCTGCAGACTTAGAAATGATAACTCTCGTCCACAAATATACTGAGGGAAGGCAACGAAGAGGATTTGAAAGCAAGGCAGAATTGCAGGAAACAGATTTCAGGAGGTAGATTCGAATCGCCTTTAAAGCACAGGAAAAGCGGCAAAACCTCGACAATGATGCCCTTGGCCAAAAAGGGCGTATGCGTTTTTTCCTGAATATATTCAGGAAAAAACGCATACGCCCTTTTTGGCCAACCAAGCAACCTGGAAAGGCAAATCAGCGCTACAAAGAAGTCTCGCTTCCCATCGGTCAAAAGGGCCAGGCTGAATAAAGTGTCAAAACCAGAAATGCAGGACAGGCCATGGAGAAATGGGAGCCTTGCTACGCTGATGGGCGGGATGGAAATTCCCAACAGCCACTCTGGAGAAGTGTACGGTGTGTCCTGAAACATCTAAAAAACTCAGCTTACAGAGCATAGGGCACTTCCACTCATGGGCGTATAAATTGGGAAAACTAAACATCAGCAAGACACAGGCACCCCAAAGTTTAGGGCTGCTCTGTTGACAAGAACCTCCACTTTGTTACACCTTAAATATCCCAGGAAAGACAAGAATGGATAAAGAAGTTGTGGTCCTTATGTACAATGGAATATCACTCAGCCATGAAATCAACGTCATAAGGCTAGGAGCAGCATGATGAGTGGATTTGGGTACGACGATTCTAAGTGAAATAAGTCACACAGAAAAAGACACTTATCATAAGATATCACTTATAGAGGGAATGTAAAAACCGCTACCCTTGAACTGAATTACATAACAGGTCAGAGTCACACGTTTAGAAAACACACTAGGGCTGCTTAACGGGAAAGGTGAGGTGGGGTGATGCATAAAACAAGGGTTTCAAATAAGCTCAGATAGCGTTCCATAAACCCAATATGTAATAGACAAGACCTACTCCTTCCTCTGTGAACTGGACTCAGCACGCCCTATTCATCGCCCAAGAATATATCTGACTAGTAAGAATCTTAAAACCTATGTATTTACATCTCTCTGTAAGTGAGTGAAGTGGGTGAAAAGCGGCATAACCACAGCAGTGAAAAGCAGCTAGACCCCATTATACAAATCAACTACTTTTAAAAACCCGTGAAACAAAGACAGTGAAAGAGAGAGAAATTCTGACAAAATTCGTTCAGGGGCTGTGATGCAACCTGGACTGACCATATGTAGACCCACAGATGGATGAGACATAAGGGTGGACACTCTTGGGGCTGAGAGGTTTGGTGAGGTTGGGTGAGCAAACGCAGACCCTTTAAAGTAATACTGTGTGGTACCCATCCCATGGGTCCCAAATCTCCAGGTTCAAGGGCATCTTCCTACATCGAAAACATGCATGAGAAACCCAGAAGATGGTACACCGTGTGATCGGGAAAGGTTTCTAAAACGCACCTCATTTCTCATCTCCTTGTGCTCCGGTTCGCCATTCCAGCCGCTATACTAGCAATCTCCCTGCTTGGAGAATCAGCACCTTTAACCTCCTGTTCCGTACAGGTTGCAATTTGTCCTGAGGATGAACGGGAAGAGGGGGAACCAATGAGAGACTAGCTCTAGGTGTTGGGACAGGCACAGGTCACTCTATTTTCCCATCAGGAAGAAGAATTAACCTCAGGCTCAGCTTGCCGCCCGGAGCCAGAATAGGGCCTGAAGGAATCTTGCGCTTTTGCGGCCAGCTCCCAAGAAAGCGAGTTGAAAAATGGAGCTCAGGGGCACTGCAATTCACAAACCTGCAGACTTAGAAATGATAACTCTCGTCCACAAATATATTGAGGGAAGGCAACGAAGAGGATTTGAAAGCAAGGCAGAATTGCAGGAAACAGATTTCAGGAGGTAGATTCGAATCGCCTTTAAAGCACAGGAAAAGCGGCAAAACCTCGACAATGATGCCCTTGGCCAAAAAGGGCGTATGCGTTTTTTCCTGAATATATTCAGGAAAAAACGCATACGCCCTTTTTGGCCAACCAAGCAACCTGGAAAGGCAAATCAGCGCTACAAAGAAGTCTCGCTTCCCATCGGTCAAAAGGGCCAGGCTGAATAAAGTGTCAAAACCAGAAATGCAGGACAGGCCATGGAGAAATGGGAGACTTGCTACGCTGATGGGCGGGATGGAAATTGCCAACAGCCACTCTGGAGAAGTGTACGGTGTGTCCTGAAACATCTAAAAAACTCAGCTTAGAGAGCATAGGGCACTTCCACTCATGGGCGTATAAATTGGGAAAACTAAAAATCAGCAAGACACAGGCACCCCAAAGTTTAGGGCTGCTCTGTTGACAAGAACCTCCACTTTGTTACACCTTAAATATCCCAGGAAAGACAAGAATGGATAAAGAAGTTGTGGTCCTTATGTACAATGGAATATCACTCAGCCATGAAATCAACGTCATAAGGCTAGGAGCAGCATGATGAGTGGATTTGGGTACGACGATTCTAAGTGAAATATGTCACAGAGAAAAAGACACTTATCATAAGATATCACTGATAGAGGGAATGTAAAAACCGCTACCCTTGAACTGAATTACATAACAGGTCAGAGTCACACGTTTAGAAAACACACTAGGGCTGCTTAACGGGAAAGGTGAGGTGGGGTGATGCATAAAACAAGGGTTTCAAATTAGCTCAGATAGCGTTCCATAAACCCAATATGTAATAGACAAGACCTACTCCTTCCTCTGTGAACTGGACTCAGCACGCCCTATTCATCGCCCAAGAATATATCTGACTAGTAAGAATCTTAAAACCTATGTATTTATATCTCTCTGTAAGTGAGTGAAGTGGGTGAAAAGCGGCATAACCACAGCAGTGAAAAGCAGCTAAACCCCATTATACAAATCAACTACTTTTAAAAACCCGTGAAACAAAGACAGTGAAAGAGAGAGAAATTCTGACAAAATTCGTTCAGGGGCTGTGATGCAACCTGGATTGACCATATGTAGACCCACAGATGGATGAGACATAAGGGTGGACACTCTTGGGGCTGAGAGGTTTGGTGAGGTTGGGTGAGCAAACGCAGACCCTTTAAAGTCATACTGCGGGGTACCCATACCATGGGTCCCAAATCTCCAGGTTCAAGGGCATCGTCATACATCGAAAACATGCATGAGAAACCCAGAAGATGGTACACCGTGTGATCGGGAAAGGTTTCTAAAACGCACCTCATTTCTCATCAATTTGTGCTCCGGTTAGCCATTCCAGCCGCTATACTAGCAATCTCCCTGCTTGGAGAATCAGCACCTTTAACCTCCTGTTCCGTACAGGTTGCAATTTGTCCTGAGGATGAACGGGAAGAGGGGGAACCAATGAGAGACTAGCTCTAGGTGTTGGGACAGGCACAGGTCACTCTATTTTCCCATCAGGAAGAAGAATTAACCTCAGGCTCAGCTTACCGCCCGGAGCCAGAATAGGGCCTGAAGCAATCCTGCGCTTTTGCGGCCAGCTCCCAAGAAAGCGAGTTGAAAAATGGAGCTCAGGGGCACTGCAATTCACAAACCTGCAGACTTAGAAATGATAACTCTCGTCCACAAATATATTGAGGGAAGGCAACGAAGAGGATTTGAAAGCAAGGCAGAATTGCAGGAAACAGATTTCAGGAGGTAGATTCGAATCGCCTTTAAAGCACAGGAAAAGCGGCAAAACCTCGACAATGATGCCCTTGGCCAAAAAGGGCGTATGCGTTTTTTCCTGAATATATTCAGGAAAAAACGCATACGCCCTTTTTGGCCAACCAAGCAACCTGGAAAGGCAAATCAGCGCTACAAAGAAGTCTCGCTTCCCATCGGTCAAAAGGGCCAGGCTGAATAAAGTGTCAAAACCAGAAATGCAGGACAGGCCATGGAGAAATGGGAGCCTTGCTACGCTGATGGGCGGGATGGAAATTCCCAACAGCCACTCTGGAGAAGTGTACGGTGTGTCCTGAAACATCTAAAAAACTCAGCTTACAGAGCATAGGGCACTTCCACTCATGGGCGTATAAATTGGGAAAACTAAACATCAGCAAGACACAGGCACCCCAAAGTTTAGGGCTGCTCTGTTGACAAGAACCTCCACTTTGTTACACCTTAAATATCCCAGGAAAGACAAGAATGGATAAAGAAGTTGTGGTCCTTATGTACAATGGAATATCACTCAGCCATGAAATCAACGTCATAAGGCTAGGAGCAGCATGATGAGTGGATTTGGGTACGACGATTCTAAGTGAAATAAGTCACACAGAAAAAGACACTTATCATAAGATATCACTTATAGAGGGAATGTAAAAACCGCTACCCTTGAACTGAATTACATAACAGGTCAGAGTCACACGTTTAGAAAACACACTAGGGCTGCTTAACGGGAAAGGTGAGGTGGGGTGATGCATAAAACAAGGGTTTCACATTAGCTCAGATAGCGTTCCATAAACCCAATATGTAATAGACAAGACCTACTCCTTCCTCAGTGAACTGAAGTCAACACCCCCTATTCACCGCCCAAGAATATATCTGACTAGTAAGAATCTTAAAACCTATGTATTTATATCTCTCTGTAAGTGAGTGAACTGGGTGAAAAGTGGCATAAACACAGCAGTGAAAAGCAGCTAAACCCCATTATACAAATCAATTACTTTTAAAAACCCGTGAAACAAAGACAGTGAAAGAGAGAAATTCTGACAAAATTCGTTCAGGGGCTGTGATACAACCTGGATTGACCATATGTAGACCGACAGATGGATGAGACATAAGGGTGGACACTCTTGGGGCTGAGAGGTTTGGTGAGGTTGGGTGAGCAAACGCAGACCCTTTAAAGTCATACTGTATAGTACCCATCCCATGAGTCCCAAATCTCCAGGTTCAAGGGCATCTTCCTACATCGAAAACATGCATGAGAAACCCAGAAGATGGTACACCGTGTGATCGGGAAAGGTTTCTAAAACGCACCTCATTTCTCATCTCCTTGTGCTCCGGTTCGCCATTCCAGCTGCTATACTAGCAATCTCCCTGCTTGGAGAATCAGCACCTTTAACCTCCTGTTCCGTACAGGTTGCAATTTGTCCTGAGGATGAACGGGAAGAGGGGGAACCAATGAGAGACTAGCTCTAGGTGTTGGGACAGGCACAGGTCACTCTATTTTCCCATCAGGAAGAAGAATTAACCTCAGGCTCAGCTTGCCGCCCGGAGCCAGAATAGGGCCTGAAGCAATCCTGCGCTTTTGCAGCCAGCTCCCAAGAAAGCGAGTTGAAAAATGGAGCTCAGGGGCACTGCAATTCACAAACCTGCAGACTTAGAAATGATAACTCTCGTCCACAAATATATTGAGGGAAGGCAACAAAGAGGATTTGAAAGCAAGGCAGAATTGCAGGAAACAGATTTCAGGAGGTAGATTCGAATCGCCTTTAAAGCACAGGAAAAGCGGCAAAACCTCGACAATGATGCCCTTGGCCAAAAAGGGCGTATGCGTTTTTTCCTGAATATATTCAGGAAAAAACGCATACGCCCTTTTTGGCCAACCAAGCAACCTGGAAAGGCAAATCAGCGCTACAAAGAAGTCTCGCTTCCCATCGGTCAAAAGGGCCAGGCTGAATAAAGTGTCAAAACCAGAAATGCAGGACAGGCCATGGTGAAATGGGAGCCTTGCTACGCTGATGGGCCGGATGGAAATTGCCAACAGCCACTCTGGAGAAGTGTACGGTGTGTCCTGAAACATCTAAAAAACTCAGCTTACAGAGCATAGGGCACTTCCACTCATGGGCGTATAAATTGGGAAAACTAAAAATCAGCAAGACACAGGCACCCCAAAGTTTAGGGCTGCTCTGTTGACAAGAACCTCCACTTTGTTACACCTTAAATATCCCAGGAAAGACAAGAATGGATAAAGAAGTTGTGGTCCTTATGTACAATGGAATATCACTCAGCCATGAAATCAACGTCATAAGGCTAGGAGCAGCATGATGAGTGGATTTGGGTACGACGATTCTAAGTGAAATAAGTCAC
The DNA here is from genome assembly GCF_965194805.1 of Balaenoptera borealis. Classification (NCBI taxonomy): domain Eukaryota; kingdom Metazoa; phylum Chordata; class Mammalia; order Artiodactyla; family Balaenopteridae; genus Balaenoptera; species Balaenoptera borealis. The sequence goes on from NW_028123142.1 coordinate 198,511, forward strand.
ACAGAAAAAGACACTTATCATAAGATATCACTGATAGAGGGAATGTAAAAACCGCTACCCTTGAACTGAATTACATAACAGGTCAGAGTCACACGTTTAGAAAACACACTAGGGCTGCTTAACGGGAAAGGTGAGGTGGGGTGATGCATAAAACAAGGGTTTCAAATTAGCTCAGATAGCGTTCCATAAACCCAATATGTAATAGACAAGACCTACTCCTTCCTCTGTGAACTGGACTCAGCACGCCCTATTCATCGCCCAAGAATATATCTGACTAGTAAGAATCTTAAAACCTATGTATTTATATCTCTCTGTAAGTGAGTGAAGTGGGTGAAAAGCGGCATAACCACAGCAGTGAAAAGCAGCTAAACCCCATTATACAAATCAACTACTTTTAAAAACCCGTGAAACAAAGACAGTGAAAGAGAGAGAAATTCTGACAAAATTCGTTCAGGGGCTGTGATGCAACCTGGATTGACCATATGTAGACCCACAGATGGATGAGACATAAGGGTGGACACTCTTGGGGCTGAGAGGTTTGGTGAGGTTGGGTGAGCAAACGCAGACCCTTTAAAGTCATACTGCGGGGTACCCATACCATGGGTCCCAAATCTCCAGGTTCAAGGGCATCGTCATACATCGAAAACATGCATGAGAAACCCAGAAGATGGTACACCGTGTGATCGGGAAAGGTTTCTAAAACGCACCTCATTTCTCATCTCCTTGTGCTCCGGTTCGCCATTCCAGCCGCTATACTAGCAATCTCCCTGCTTGGAGAATCAGCACCTTTAACCTCCTGTTCCGTACAGGTTGCAATTTGTCCTGAGGATGAACGGGAAGAGGGGGAACCAATGAGAGACTAGCTCTAGGTGTTGGGACAGGCACAGGTCACTCTATTTTCCCATCAGGAAGAAGAATTAACCTCAGGCTCAGCTTGCCGCCCGGAGCCAGAATAGGGCCTGAAGCAATCCTGCGCTTTTGCGGCCAGCTCCCAAGAAAGCGAGTTGAAAAATGGAGCTCAGGGGCACTGCAATTCACAAACCTGCAGACTTAGAAATGATAACTCTCGTCCACAAATATATTGAGGGAAGGCAACGAAGAGGATTTGAAAGCAAGGCAGAATTGCAGGAAACAGATTTCAGGAGGTAGATTCGAATCGCCTTTAAAGCACAGGAAAAGCGGCAAAACCTCGACAATGATGCCCTTGGCCAAAAAGGGCGTATGCGGTTTTTCCTGAATATATTCAGGAAAAAACGCATACGCCCTTTTTGGCCAACCAAGCAACCTGGAAAGGCAAATCAGCGCTACAAAGAAGTCTCGCTTCCCATCGGTCAAAAGGGCCAGGCTGAATAAAGTGTCAAAACCAGAAATGCAGGACAGGACATGGAGAAATGGGAGACTTGCTACGCTGATGGGCGGGATGGAAATTGCCAACAGCCACTCTGGAGAAGTGTACGGTGTGTCCTGAAACATCTAAAAAACTCAGCTTAGAGAGCATAGGGCACTTCCACTCATGGGCGTATAAATTGGGAAAACTAAAAATCAGCAAGACACAGGCACCCCAAAGTTTAGGGCTGCTCTGTTGACAAGAACCTCCACTTTGTTACACCTTAAATATCCCAGGAAAGACAAGAATGGATAAAGAAGTTGTGGTCCTTATGTACAATGGAATATCACTCAGCCATGAAATCAACGTCATAAGGCTAGGAGCAGCATGATGAGTGGATTTGGGTACGACGATTCTAAGTGAAATAAGTCACACAGAAAAAGACACTTATCATAAGATATCACTGATAGAGGGAATGTAAAAACCGCTACCCTTGAACTGAATTACATAACAGGTCAGAGTCACACGTTTAGAAAACACACTAGGGCTGCTTAACGGGAAAGGTGAGGTGGGGTGATGCATAAAACAAGGGTTTCAAATAAGCTCAGATAGCGTTCCATAAACCCAATATGTAATAGACAAGACCTACTCCTTCCTCTGTGAACTGGACTCAGCACGCCCTATTCATCGCCCAAGAATATATCTGACTAGTAAGAATCTTAAAACCTATGTATTTATATCTCTCTGTAAGTGAGTGAAGTGGGTGAAAAGCGGCATAACCACAGCAGTGAAAAGCAGCTAAACCCCATTATACAAATCAACTACTTTTAAAAACCCGTGAAACAAAGACAGTGAAAGAGAGAGAAATTCTGACAAAATTCGTTCAGGGGCTGTGATGCAACCTGGATTGACCATATGTAGACCCACAGATGGATGAGACATAAGGGTGGACACTCTTGGGGCTGAGAGGTTTGGTGAGGTTGGGTGAGCAAACGCAGACCCTTTAAAGTCATACTGCGGGGTACCCATACCATGGGTCCCAAATCTCCAGGTTCAAGGGCATCGTCACACATCGAAAACATGCATGAGAAACCCAGAAGATGGTACACCGTGTGATCGGGAAAGGTTTCTAAAACGCACCTCATTTCTCATCAATTTGTGCTCCGGTTAGCCATTCCAGCCGCTATACTAGCAATCTCCCTGCTTGGAGAATCAGCACCTTTAACCTCCTGTTCCGTACAGGTTGCAATTTGTCCTGAGGATGAACGGGAAGAGGGGGAACCAATTAGAGACTAGCTCTAGGTGTTGGGACAGGCACAGGTCACTCTATTTTCCCATCAGGAAGAAGAATTAACCTCAGGCTCAGCTTGCCGCCCGGAGCCAGAATAGGTCCTGAAGCAATCCTGCGCTTTTGCGGCCAGCTCCCAAGAAAGCGAGTTGAAAAATGGAGCTCAGGGGCACTGCAATTCACAAACCTGCAGACTTAGAAATGATAACTCTCGTCCACAAATATATTGAGGGAAGGCAACGAAGAGGATTTGAAAGCAAGGCAGAATTGCAGGAAACAGATTTCAGGAGGTAGATTCGAATCGCCTTTAAAGCACAGGAAAAGCGGCAAAACCTCGACAATGATGCCCTTGGCCAAAAAGGGCGTATGCGTTTTTTCCTGAATATATTCAGGAAAAAACGCATACGCCCTTTTTGGCCAACCAAGCAACCTGGAAAGGCAAATCAGCGCTACAAAGAAGTCTCGCTTCCCATCGGTCAAAAGGGCCAGGCTGAATAAAGTGTCAAAACCAGAAATGCAGGACAGGCCATGGAGAAATGGGAGCCTTGCTACGCTGATGGGCGGGATGGAAATTCCCAACAGCCACTCTGGAGAAGTGTACGGTGTGTCCTGAAACATCTAAAAAACTCAGCTTACAGAGCATAGGGCACTTCCACTCATGGGCGTATAAATTGGGAAAACTAAACATCAGCAAGACACAGGCACCCCAAAGTTTAGGGCTGCTCTGTTGACAAGAACCTCCACTTTGTTACACCTTAAATATCCCAGGAAAGACAAGAATGGATAAAGAAGTTGTGGTCCTTATGTACAATGGAATATCACTCAGCCATGAAATCAACGTCATAAGGCTAGGAGCAGCATGATGAGTGGATTTGGGTACGACGATTCTAAGTGAAATAAGTCACACAGAAAAAGACACTTATCATAAGATATCACTTATAGAGGGAATGTAAAAACCGCTACCCTTGAACTGAATTACATAACAGGTCAGAGTCACACGTTTAGAAAACACACTAGGGCTGCTTAACGGGAAAGGTGAGGTGGGGTGATGCATAAAACAAGGGTTTCAAATTAGCTCAGATAGCGTTCCATAAACCCAATATGTAATAGACAAGACCTACTCCTTCCTCAGTGAACTGGAGTCAACACCCCCTATTCACCGCCCAAGAATATATCTGACTAGTAAGAATCTTAAAACCTATGTATTTATATCTCTCTGTAAGTGAGTGAACTGGGTGAAAAGTGGCATAAACACAGCAGTGAAAAGCAGCTAAACCCCATTATACAAATCAATTACTTTTAAAAACCCGTGAAACAAAGACAGTGAAAGAGAGAAATTCTGACAAAATTCGTTCAGGGGCTGTGATGCAACCTGGATTGACCATATGTAGACCGACAGATGGATGAGACATAAGGGTGGACACTCTTGGGGCTGAGAGGTTTGGTGAGGTTGGGTGAGCAAACGAAGACCCTTTATAGTCATACTGTATAGTACCCATCCCATGGGTCCCAAATCTCCAGGTTCAAGGGCATCTTCCTACATCGAAAACATGCATGAGAAACCCAGAAGATGGTACACCGTGTGATCGGGAAAGGTTTCTAAAACGCACCTCATTTCTCATCTCCTTGTGCTCCGGTTCGCCATTCCAGCTGCTATACTAGCAATCTCCCTGCTTGGAGAATCAGCACCTTTAACCTCCTGTTCCGTACAGGTTGCAATTTGTCCTGAGGATGAACGGGAAGAGGGGGAACCAATGAGAGACTAGCTCTAGGTGTTGGGACAGGCACAGGTCACTCTATTTTCCCATCAGGAAGAAGAATTAACCTCAGGCTCAGCTTGCCGCCCGGAGCCAGAATAGGGCCTGAAGCAATCCTGCGCTTTTGCGGCCAGCTCCCAAGAAAGCGAGTTGAAAAATGGAGCTCAGGGGCACTGCAATTCACAAACCTGCAGACTTAGAAATGATAACTCTCGTCCACAAATATATTGAGGGAAGGCAACGAAGAGGATTTGAAAGCAAGGCAGAATTGCAGGAAACAGATTTCAGGAGGTAGATTCGAATCGCCTTTAAAGCACAGGAAAAGCGGCAAAACCTCGACAATGATGCCCTTGGCCAAAAAGGGCGTATGCGTTTTTTCCTGAATATATTCAGGAAAAAACGCATACGCCCTTTTTGGCCAACCAAGCAACCTGGAAAGGCAAATCAGCGCTACAAAGAAGTCTCGCTTCCCATCGGTCAAAAGGGCCAGGCTGAATAAAGTGTCAAAACCAGAAATGCAGGACAGGCCATGGTGAAATGGGAGCCTTGCTACGCTGATGGGCCGGATGGAAATTGCCAACAGCCACTCTGGAGAAGTGTACGGTGTGTCCTGAAACATCTAAAAAACTCAGCTTACAGAGCATAGGGCACTTCCACTCATGGGCGTATAAATTGGGAAAACTAAAAATCAGCAAGACACAGGCACCCCAAAGTTTAGGGCTGCTCTGTTGACAAGAACCTCCACTTTGTTACACCTTAAATATCCCAGGAAAGACAAGAATGGATAAAGAAGTTGTGGTCCTTATGTACAATGGAATATCACTCAGCCATGAAATCAACGTCATAAGGCTAGGAGCAGCATGATGAGTGGATTTGGGTACGACGATTCTAAGTGAAATAAGTCACACAGAAAAAGACACTTATCATAAGATATCACTTATAGAGGGAATGTAAAAACCGCTACCCTTGAACTGAATTACATAGCAGGTCAGAGTCACACGTTTAGAAAAACTCACTATGGCTGCTTAACGGGAAAGGTGAGGTGGGGTGATGCATAAAACAAGGGTTTCAAATTAGCTCAGATAGCGTTCCATAAACCCAATATGTAATAGACAAGACCTACTCCTTCCTCAGCGAACTGGACTCAACACCCCCTATTCACCGCCCAAGAATATATCTGACTAGTAAGAATCTTAAAAGCTATGTATTGATATCTCTCTGTAAGTGAGTCAAGTGGGTGAAAAGCGGCATAAACACAGCAGTGAAAAGCAGCTAAACCCCATTATACAAATCAATTACTTTTAAAAACCCGTGAAACAAAGACAGTGAAAGAGAGAGAAATTCTGACAAAATTCGTTCAGGGTCTGTGATGCAATCTGGATTGACCATATGTAGACCCACAGATGGATGAGACATAAGGGTGGATACTCTTGGGGCTGAGAGGTTTGGTGAGGTTGGGTGAGCAAACGCAGACCCTTTAAAGTAATACTGTGTGGTACCCATCCCATGGGTCCCAAATCTCCAGGTTCAAGGGCATCTTCCTACATCGAAAACATGCATGAGAAACCCAGAAGATGGTACACCGTGTGATCGGGAAAGGTTTCTAAAACGCACCTCATTTCTCATCTCCTTGTGCTCCGGTTCGCCATTCCAGCTGCTATACTGGCAATCTCCCTGCTTGGAGAATCAGCACCTTTAACCTCCTGTTCCGTACAGGTTGCAATTTGTCCTGAGGATGAACGGGAAGAGGGGGAACCAATGAGAGACTAGCTCTAGGTGTTGGGACAGGCACAGGTCACTCTATTTTCCCATCAGGAAGAAGAATTAACCTCAGGCTCAGCTTGCCGCCCGGAGCCAGAATAGGGCCTGAAGCAATCCTGCGCTTTTGCGGCCAGCTCCCAAGAAAGCGAGTTGAAAAATGGAGCTCAGGGGCACTGCAATTCACAAACCTGCAGACTTAGAAATGATAACTCTCGTCCACAAATATATTGAGGGAAGGCAACGAAGAGGATTTGAAAGCAAGGCAGAATTGCAGGAAACAGATTTCAGGAGGTAGATTCGAATCGCCTTTAAAGCACAGGAAAAGCGGCAAAACCTCGACAATGATGCCCTTGGCCAAAAAGGGCGTATGCGTTTTTTCCTGAATATATTCAGGAAAAAACGCATACGCCCTTTTTGGCCAACCAAGCAACCTGGAAAGGCAAATCAGCGCTACAAAGAAGTCTCGCTTCCCATCGATCAAAAGGGCCAGGCTGAATAAAGTGTCAAAACCAGAAATGCAGGACAGGCCATGGAGAAATGGGAGCCTTGCTACGCTGATGGGCGGGATGTAAATTGCCAACAGCCACTCTGGAGAAGTGTACGGTGTGTCCTGAAACATCTAAAAAACTCAGCTTACAGAGCATAGGGCAATTCCACTCATGGGCGTATAAATTGGGAAAACTAAAAATCAGCAAGACAGAGGCACACCAAAGTTTAGGACTGCTCTGTTGACAAGAACCTCCACTTTGTTACACATTAAATATCCCAGGAAAGACAAGAATGGATAAAGAAGTTGTGGTCCTTATGTACAATGGAATATCACTCAGCCATGAAATCAACGTCATAAGGCTAGGAGCAGCATGATGAGTGGATTTGGGTTCGACGATTCTAAGTGAAATAAGTCACACAGAAAAAGACACTTATCATAAGATATCACTTATAGAGGGAATGTAAAAACCGCTACCCTTGAACTGAATTACATAACAGGTCAGAGTCACACGTTTAGAAAACACACTAGGGCTGCTTAACGGGAAAGGTGAGGTGGGGTGATGCATAAAACAAGGGTTTCAAATTAGCTCAGATAGCGTTCCATAAACCCAATATGTAATAAACAAGACCTACTCCTTCCTCAGTGAACTGGACTCAACAAACCCTATTCACCGCCCAAGAATATATCTGACTAGTAAGAATCTTAAAACCTATGTATTTATATATCTCTGTAAGTGAGTGAAGTGGGTGAAAACGGCATAAACACAGCAGTGAAAAGCAGCTAAACCCCATTATACAAATCAATTACTTTTAAAAACCCGTGAAACAACGACAGTGAAAGAGAGAGAAATTCTGACAAAATTCGTTCAGGGGCTGTGATGCAACCTGGATTGACCATATGTAGACCCACAGATGGATGAGACATAAGGGTGGACACTCTTAGGGCTGAGAGGTTTGGTGAGGTTGGGTGAGCAAACGCAGACCCTTTAAAGTAATACTGCGTGGAACCCATCCCATGGGTCCCAAATCTCCAGGTTCAAGGGCATCTTCCTACATCGAAAACATGCATGAGAAACCCCGAAGATGGTACACCGTGTGATCGGGAAAAGTTTCTAAAACGCACCTCATTTCTCATCTCCTTGTTCTCCGGTTCGCCATTCCAGCCGCTATACTAGCAATCTCCCTGCTTGGAGAATCAGCACCTTTTACCTCTTGTTCCGTACAGGTTGCAATTTGTCCTGAGGATGAACGGGAAGAGGGGGAACCAATGAGAGACTAGCTTTAGGTGTTGGGACAGGCACAGGTCACTCTATTTTCCCATCAGGAAGAAGAATTAACCTCAGGCTCAGCTTGCCGCCCGGAGCCAGAATAGGGCCTGAAGCAATCCTGCGCTTTTGCAGCCAGCTCCCAAGAAAGCGAGTTGAAAAATGGAGCTCAGGGGCACTGCAATTCACAAACCTGCAGACTTAGAAATGATAACTCTCGTCCACAAATATACTGAGGGAAGGCAACGAAGAGGATTTGAAAGCAAGGCAGAATTGCAGGAAACAGATTTCAGGAGGTAGATTCGAATCGCCTTTAAAGCACAGGAAAAGCGGCAAAACCTCGACAATGATGCCCTTGGCCAAAAAGGGCGTATGCGTTTTTTCCTGAATATATTCAGGAAAAAACGCATACGCCCTTTTTGGCCAACCAAGCAACCTGGAAAGGCAAATCAGCGCTACAAAGAAGTCTCGCTTCCCATCGGTCAAAAGGGCCAGGCTGAATAAAGTGTCAAAACCAGAAATGCAGGACAGGCCATGGAGAAATGGGAGCCTTGCTACGCTGATGGGCCGGATGGAAATTGCCAACAGCCACTCTGGAGAAGTGTACGGTGTGTCCTGAAACATCTAAAAACTCAGCTTAGAGAGCATAGGGCACTTCCACTCATGGGCGTATGAATTGGGACAACTAAAAATCAGCAAGACACAGGCACCCCAAAGTTTAGGGCTGCTCTGTTGACAAGAACCTCCACTTTGTTACACCTTAAATATCCCAGGAAAGACAAGAATGGATAAAGAAGTTGTGGTCCTTATGTACAATGGAATATCACTCAGCCATGAAATCAACGTCATAAAGCTAGTAACAGCATGATGAATGGATTTGGGTACGACGATTCTAAGTGAAATAAGTCACACAGAAAAAGACACTTATCATAAGATATCACTTATAGAGGGAATGTAAAAACCGCTACCCTTGAACTGAATTACATAACAGGTCAGAGTCACACGTTTAGAAAACACACTATGGCTGCTTAACGGGAAAGGTGAGGTGGGGTGATGCATAAAACAAGGGTTTCAAATTAGCTCAGATAGCGTTCCATAAACCCAATATGTAATAGACAAGACCTACTCCTTCCTCAGTGAACTGGACTCAACACGCCCTATTCATCGCCCAAGAATATATCTGACTAGTAAGAATCTTAAAACCTATGTATTTATATCTCTCTGTAAGTGAGTGAAGTGGGTGAAAAGCGGCATAACCACAGCAGTGAAAAGCAGCTAAACCCCATTATACAAATCAATTACTTTTAAAAACCCGTGAAACAACGACAGTGAAAGAGAGAGAAATTCTGACCAAATTCGTTCAGGGGCTGTGATGCAACCTGGATTGACCATATGTAGACCCACAGATGGATGAGACATAAGGGTGGACACTCTTAGGGCTGAGAGGTTTGGTGAGGTTGGGTGAGCAAACGCAGACCCTTTAAAGTCATACTGCGTGGAACCCATCCCATGGGTCCCAAATCTCCAGGTTCAAGGGCATCTTCCTACATCGAAAACATGCATGAGAAACCCCGAAGATGGTACACCGTGTGATCGGGAAAAGTTTCTAAAACGCACCTCATTTCTCATCTCCTTGTGCTCCGGTTCGCCATTCCAGCCGCTATACTAGCAATCTCCCTGCTTGGAGAATCAGCACCTTTTACCTCTTGTTCCGTACAGGTTGCAATTTGTCCTGAGGATGAACGGGAAGAGGGGGAACCAATGAGAGACTAGCTTTAGGTGTTGGGACAGGCACAGGTCACTCTATTTTCCCATCAGGAAGAAGAATTAACCTCAGGCTCAGCTTGCCGCCCGGAGCCAGAATAGGGCCTGAAGCAATCCTGCGCTTTTGCAGCCAGCTCCCAAGAAAGCGAGTTGAAAAATGGAGCTCAGGGGCACTGCGATTCACAAACCTGCAGACTTAGAAATGATAACTCTCGTCCACAAATATACTGAGGGAAGGCAACGAAGAGGATTTGAAAGCAAGGCAGAATTGCAGGAAACAGATTTCAGGAGGTAGATTCGAATCGCCTTTAAAGCACAGGAAAAGCGGCAAAACCTCGACAATGATGCCCTTGGCCAAAAAGGGCGTATGCGTTTTTTCCTGAATATATTCAGGAAAAAACGCATACGCCCTTTTTGGCCAACCAAGCAACCTGGAAAGGCAAATCAGCGCTACAAAGAAGTCTCGCTTCCCATCGGTCAAAAGGGCCAGGCTGAATAAAGTGTCAAAACCAGAAATGCAGGACAGGCCATGGAGAAATGGGAGCCTTGCTACGCTGATGGGCCGGATGGAAATTGCCAACAGCCACTCTGGAGAAGTGTACGGTGTGTCCTGAAACATCTAAAAACTCAGCTTAGAGAGCATAGGGCACTTCCACTCATGGGCGTATGAATTGGGACAACTAGAAATCAGCAAGACACAGGCACCCCAAAGTTTAGGGCTGCTCTGTTGACAAGAACCTCCACTTTGTTACACCTTAAATATCCCAGGAAAGACAAGAATGGATAAAGAAGTTGTGGTCCTTATGTACAATGGAATATCACTCAGCCATGAAATCAACGTCATAAAGCTAGTAACAGCATGATGAATGGATTTGGGTACGACGATTCTAAGTGAAATAAGTCACACAGAAAAAGACACTTATCATAAGATATCACTTATAGAGGGAATGTAAAAACCGCTACCCTTGAACTGAATTACATAACAGGTCAGAGTCACACGTTTAGAAAACACACTATGGCTGCTTAACGGGAAAGGTGAGGTGGGGTGATGCATAAAACAAGGGTTTCAAATTAGCTCAGATAGCGTTCCATAAACCCAATATGTAATAGACAAGACCTACTCCTTCCTAAGTGAACTGGACTCAACACGCCCTATTCATCGCCCAAGAATATATCTGACTAGTAAGAATCTTAAAACCTATGTATTTATATCTCTCTGTAAGTGAGTGAAGTGGGTGAAAAGCGGCATAACCACAGCAGTGAAAAGCAGCTAAACCCCATTATACAAATCAATTACTTTTAAAAACCCGTGAAACAAAGACAGTGAAAGAGAGAGAAATTCGGACAAAATTCGTTCAGGGGCTGTGATGCAACCTGGATTGACCATATGTAGACCCACAGATGGATGAGACATAAGGGTGGACACTCTTGGGGCTGAGAGGTTTGGTGAGGTTGGGTGAGCAAACGCAGACCCTTTAAAGTAATACTGCGTGGAACCCATCCCATGGGTCCCAAATCTCCAGGTTCAAGGGCATCTTCCTACATCGAAAACATGCATGAGAAACCCAGAAGATGGTACACCGTGTGATCGGGAAAGGTTTCTAAAACGCACCTCATTTCTCATCAATTTGTGCTCCGGTTAGCCATTCCAGCCGCTATACTAGCAATCTCCCTGCTTGGAGAATCAGCACCTTTAACCTCCTGTTCCGAACAGGTTGCAATTTGTCCTGAGGATGAACGGGAAGAGGGGGAACCAATGAGAGACTAGCTCTAGGTGTTGGGACAGGCACAGGTCACTCTATTTTCCCATCAGGAAGAAGAATTAACCTCAGGCTCAGCTTGCCGCCCGGAGCCAGAATAGGTCCTGAAGCAATCCTGCGCTTTTGCGGCCAGCTCCCAAGAAAGCGAGTTGAAAAATGGAGCTCAGGGGCACTGCAATTCACAAACCTGCAGACTTAGAAATGATAACTCTCGTCCACAAATATATTGAGGGAAGGCAACGAAGAGGATTTGAAAGCAAGGCAGAATTGCAGGAAACAGATTTCAGGAGGTAGATTCGAATCGCCTTTAAAGCACAGGAAAAGCGGCAAAACCTCGACAATGATGCCCTTGGCCAAAAAGGGCGTATGCGTTTTTTCCTGAATATATTCAGGAAAAAACGCATACGCCCTTTTTGGCCAACCAAGCAACCTGGAAAGGCAAATCAGCGCTACAAAGAAGTCTCGCTTCCCATCGGTCAAAAGGGCCAGGCTGAATAAAGTGTCAAAACCAGAAATGCAGGACAGGCCATGGAGAAATGGGAGCCTTGCTACGCTGATGGGCGGGATGGAAATTGCCAACAGCCACTCTGGAGAAGTGTACGGTGTGTCCTGAAACATCTAAAAAACTCAGCTTACAGAGCATAGGGCACTTCCACTCATGGGCGTATAAATTGGGAAAACTAAACATCAGCAAGACACAGGCACCCCAAAGTTTAGGGCTGCTCTGTTGACAAGAACCTCCACTTTGTTACACCTTAAATATCCCAGGAAAGACAAGAATGGATAAAGAAGTTGTGGTCCTTATGTACAATGGAATATCACTCAGCCATGAAATCAACGTCATAAGGCTAGGAGCAGCATGATGAGTGGATTTGGGTACGACGATTCTAAGTGAAATAAGTCACACAGAAAAAGACACTTATCATAAGATATCACTTATAGAGGGAATGTAAAAACCGCTACCCTTGAACTGAATTACATAACAGGTCAGAGTCACACGTTTAGAAAACACACTAGGGCTGCTTAACGGGAAAGGTGAGGTGGGGTGATGCATAAAACAAGGGTTTCAAATTAGCTCAGATAGCGTTCCATAAACCCAATATGTAATAGACAAGACCTACTCCTTCCTCAGTGAACTGGACTCAACACCCCCTATTCACTGCCCAGGAATATATCTGACTAGTAAGAATCTTAAAACCTATGTATTTATATCTCTCTGTAAGTGAGTGAAGTGGGTGAAAAGCGGCATAAACACAGCAGTGAAAGCAGCTAAACCCCATTATACAAATCAATTAGTTTTAAAAACCCGTGAAACAAAGACAGTGAAAGAGAGAGAAATTCTGACAAAATTCGTTCAGGGGCTGTGATGCAACCTAGATTGACCATATGTAGACCCACAGATGGATGAGACATAAGGGTGGACACTCTTGGGGCTGAGAGGTTTGGTGAGGTTGGGTGAGCAAACGCAGACCCTTTAAAGTCATACTGCGGGGTACCCATACCATGGGTCCCAAATCTCCAGGTTCAAGGGCATCGTCATACATCGAAAACATGCATGAGAAACCCAGAAGATGGTACACCGTGTGATCGGGAAAGGTTTCTAAAACGCACCTCATTTCTCATCTCCTTGTGCTCCGGTTCGCCATTCCAGCCGCTATACTAGCAATCTCCCTGCTTGGAGAATCAGCACCTTTAACCTCCTGTTCCATACAGGTTGCAATTTGCCCTGAGGATGAACGGGAAGAGGGGGAACCAATGAGAGACTAGCTCTAGGTGTTGGGACAGGCACAGGTCACTCTATTTTCCCATCAGGAAGAAGAATTAACCTCAGGCTCAGCTTGCCGCCCGGAGCCAGAATAGGGCCTGAAGCAATCCTGCGCTTTTGCAGCCAGCTCCCAAGAAAGCGAGTTGAAAAATGGAGCTCAGGGGCACTGCGATTCACAAACCTGCAGACTTAGAAATGATAACTCTCGTCCACAAATATACTGAGGGAAGGCAACGAAGAGGATTTGAAAGCAAGGCAGAATTGCAGGAAACAGATTTCAGGAGGTAGATTCGAATCGCCTTTAAAGCACAGGAAAAGCGGCAAAACCTCGACAATGATGCCCTTGGCCAAAAAGGGCGTATGCGTTTTTTCCTGAATATATTCAGGAAAAAACGCATACGCCCTTTTTGGCCAACCAAGCAACCTGGAAAGGCAAATCAGCGCTACAAAGAAGTCTCGCTTCCCATCGGTCAAAAGGGCCAGGCTGAATAAAGTGTCAAAACCAGAAATGCAGGACAGGCCATGGAGAAATGGGAGCCTTGCTACGCTGATGGGCCGGATGGAAATTGCCAACAGCCACTCTGGAGAAGTGTACGGTGTGTCCTGAAACATCTAAAAACTCAGCTTAGAGAGCATAGGGCACTTCCACTCATGGGCGTATGAATTGGGACAACTAGAAATCAGCAAGACACAGGCACCCCAAAGTTTAGGGCTGCTCTGTTGACAAGAACCTCCACTTTGTTACACCTTAAATATCCCAGGAAAGACAAGAATGGATAAAGAAGTTGTGGTCCTTATGTACAATGGAATATCACTCAGCCATGAAATCAACGTCATAAAGCTAGTAACAGCATGATGAATGGATTTGGGTACGACGATTCTAAGTGAAATAAGTCACACAGAAAAAGACACTTATCATAAGATATCACTTATAGAGGGAATGTAAAAACCGCTACCCTTGAACTGAATTACATAACAGGTCAGAGTCACACGTTTAGAAAACACACTATGGCTGCTTAACGGGAAAGGTGAGGTGGGGTGATGCATAAAACAAGGGTTTCAAATTAGCTCAGATAGCGTTCCATAAACCCAATATGTAATAGACAAGACCTACTCCTTCCTCAGTGAACTGGACTCAACACGCCCTATTCATCGCCCAAGAATATATCTGACTAGTAAGAATCTTAAAACCTATGTATTTATATCTCTCTGTAAGTGAGTGAAGTGGGTGAAAAGCGGCATAACCACAGCAGTGAAAAGCAGCTAAACCCCATTATACAAATCAATTACTTTTAAAAACCCGTGAAACAACGACAGTGAAAGAGAGAGAAATTCTGACCAAATTCGTTCAGGGGCTGTGATGCAACCTGGATTGACCATATGTAGACCCACAGATGGATGAGACATAAGGGTGGACACTCTTAGGGCTGAGAGGTTTGGTGAGGTTGGGTGAGCAAACGCAGACCCTTTAAAGTCATACTGCGTGGAACCCATCCCATGGGTCCCAAATCTCCAGGTTCAAGGGCATCTTCCTACATCGAAAACATGCATGAGAAACCCCGAAGATGGTACACCGTGTGATCGGGAAAAGTTTCTAAAACGCACCTCATTTCTCATCTCCTTGTGCTCCGGTTCGCCATTCCAGCCGCTATACTAGCAATCTCCCTGCTTGGAGAATCAGCACCTTTTACCTCTTGTTCCGTACAGGTTGCAATTTGTCCTGAGGATGAACGGGAAGAGGGGGAACCAATGAGAGACTAGCTCTAGGTGTTGGGACAGGCACAGGTCACTCTATTTTCCCATCAGGAAGAAGAATTAACCTCAGGCTCAGCTTGCCGCCCGGAGCCAGAATAGGGCCTGAAGCAATCCTGCGCTTTTGCAGCCAGCTCCCAAGAAAGCGAGTTGAAAAATGGAGCTCAGGGGCACTGCGATTCACAAACCTGCAGACTTAGAAATGATAACTCTCGTCCACAAATATACTGAGGGAAGGCAACGAAGAGGATTTGAAAGCAAGGCAGAATTGCAGGAAACAGATTTCAGGAGGTAGATTCGAATCGCCTTTAAAGCACAGGAAAAGCGGCAAAACCTCGACAATGATGCCCTTGGCCAAAAAGGGCGTATGCGTTTTTTCCTGAATATATTCAGGAAAAAACGCATACGCCCTTTTTGGCCAACCAAGCAACCTGGAAAGGCAAATCAGCGCTACAAAGAAGTCTCGCTTCCCATCGGTCAAAAGGGCCAGGCTGAATAAAGTGTCAAAACCAGAAATGCAGGACAGGCCATGGAGAAATGGGAGCCTTGCTACGCTGATGGGCCGGATGGAAATTGCCAACAGCCACTCTGGAGAAGTGTACGGTGTGTCCTGAAACATCTAAAAACTCAGCTTAGAGAGCATAGGGCACTTCCACTCATGGGCGTATGAACTGGGACAACTAAAAATCAGCAAGACACAGGCACCCCAAAGTTTAGGGCTGCTCTGTTGACAAGAACCTCCACTTTGTTACACCTTAAATATCCCAGGAAAGACAAGAATGGATAAAGAAGTTGTGGTCCTTATGTACAATGGAATATCACTCAGCCATGAAATCAACGTCATAAGGCTAGGAGCAGCATGATAAGTGGATTTGGGTACGACGATTCTAAGTGAAATAAGTCACACAGAAAAAGACACTTATCATAAGATATCACTTATAGAGGGAATGTAAAAACCGCTACCCTTGAACTGAATTACATAACAGGTCAGAGTCACACGTTTAGAAAACACACTAGGGCTGCTTAACGGGAAAGGTGAGGTGGGGTGATGCATAAAACAAGGGTTTCAAATTAGCTCAGATAGCGTTCCATAAACCCAATATGTAATAGACAAGACCTACTCCTTCCTCAGTGAACTGGACTCAACACCCCCTATTCACTGCCCAAGAATATATCTGACTAGTAAGAATCTTAAAACCTATGTATTTATATCTCTCTGTAAGTGAGTGAAGTGGGTGAAAAGCGGCATAAACACAGCAGTGAAAGCAGCTAAACCCCATTATACAAATCAATTAGTTTTAAAAACCCGTGAAACAAAGACAGTGAAAGAGAGAGAAATTCTGACAAAATTCGTTCAGGGGCTGTGATGCAACCTAGATTGACCATATGTAGACCCACAGATGGATGAGACATAAGGGTGGACACTCTTGGGGCTGAGAGGTTTGGTGAGGTTGGGTGAGCAAACGCAGACCCTTTAAAGTCATACTGCGGGGTACCCATACCATGGGTCCCAAATCTCCAGGTTCAAGGGCATCGTCATACATCGAAAACATGCATGAGAAACCCAGAAGATGGTACACCGTGTGATCGGGAAAGGTTTCTAAAACGCACCTCATTTCTCATCTCCTTGTGCTCCGGTTCGCCATTCCAGCCGCTATACTAGCAATCTCCCTGCTTGGAGAATCAGCACCTTTAACCTCCTGTTCCATACAGGTTGCAATTTGCCCTGAGGATGAACGGGAAGAGGGGGAACCAATGAGAGACTAGCTCTAGGTGTTGGGACAGGCACAGGTCACTCTATTTTCCCATCAGGAAGAAGAATTAACCACAGGCTCAGCTTGCCGCCCGGAGCCAGAATAGGGCCTGAAGCAATCCTGCGCTTTTGCGGCCAGCTCCCAAGAAAGCGAGTTGAAAAATGGAGCTCAGGGGCACTGCAATTCACAAACCTGCAGACTTAGAAATGATAACTCTCATCCACAAATATATTGAGGGAAGGCACCGAAGAGGATTTGAAAGCAAGGCAGAATTGCAGGAAACAGATTTCAGGAGGTAGATTCGAATCGCCTTTAAAGCACAGGAAAAGCGGCAAAACCTCGACAATGATGCCCTTGGCCAAAATGGCGTATGCGTTTTTTCCTGAATATATTCAGGAAAAAACGCATACGCCCTTTTTGGCCAACCAAGCAACCTGGAAAGGCAAATCAGCGCTACAAAGAAGTCTCGCTTCCCATCGGTCAAAAGGGCCAGGCTGAATAAAGTGTCAAAACCAGAAGTGCAGGACAGGCCATGGAGAAATGGGAGCCTTGCTACGCTGATGGGCGGGATGGAAATTGCCAACAGCCACTCTGGAGAAGTGTACGGTGTGTCCTGAAACATCTAAAAAACTCAGCTTAGAGAGCATAGGGCACTTCCACTCATGGGCGTATAAATTGGGACAACTAAAAATCAGAAAGACAAAGGCACCCCAAAGTTTAGGGCTGCTCTGTTGACAAAAACCTCCAGTTCGTTACACCTTAAATATCCCAGGAAAGACAAGAATGGATAAAGAAGTTGTGGTCCTTATGTACAATAGAATATCACTCAGCCATGAAATCAACGTCATAAGGCTAGTAGCAGCATGATGCGTGGATTTAGGTACGACGATTCTAAGTGAAATAAGTCACACAGAAAAAGACACTTATCATAAGATATCACTTATAGAGGGAATGTAAAAACCGCTACCCTTGAACTGAATTACATAACAGGTCAGAATCACACGTATAGATATCACACTATGGCTGCTTAAAGGGAAAGGTGAGGTGGGGTGATGCATAAAACAAGGGCTTCAAATTAGCTCAAATACCGTTCCGTAAACCCAATATGTAATAGACAAGACGTACTCCTTCCTCAGTGAACTGGACTCAACACCCCCTATTCTCCGCACAAGAATATATCTGACTAGTAAGAATCGTAAAACCTATGTATAGATATCTGTCTGTAAGTGAGTCAAGTGGGTGTAAAGCGGCATAAACGCAGCAGTGAAAATCAGCTAGACCCCATTATAAAAATAAATTACTTTTAAAAACCCATGAAACAAAGACAGTGAAAGAGAGAGAAATTCGTTCACAGTTCGTTCAGGGGCAGTGAAGCAACCTGGATCGACCATATCAAGACCCACAGCTGGATTAGATATAAGGCTGGACACTCTTGGGGCTGAGAGGTTTAGTGAGGTTGGGTGAGCAAAGGCCTACCCTTTAAAATAATAGTGCGTGGTACCCATTCAATGGGTCCCAAATCTCCAGGTTCAAGGGAATCTTCTTACAGCGAAAAAATGCATGGGAAACCCAGGGGATGGTATACAGTGTGATGGAGAAAGGTTTCTGAAACGCACCTCATTTCTCATCTCCTTGTGCTCGAGTTCGCCATTTCAGCCGCTTTACTAACAATCTCCCCACTTGGAGAATCAGCACCTTTAACCTCCTGTTTCGTACAGGTTGCAGTTTGTCCTGAGGATGAATGGGATGAGGGGCAACCCATGAGAGGCTAGCTCTAGGTGTTCGGACAGGTATAGGTCACTCTAATTATCCATCACAAGAAGAATTAACAACAGGCTCAGCCTGCCCCACGGAACCAGAATAGGGCCTTAAGCAATCCTGCGGTTTTGCGGCCAGCTTCCAAAAAAGCGAGTTGAAAAATGGAGTTCAGGGGCACTGCAATTCACAATCCTTTAGAGTTATAAATGTTAACTCTCGTCCAAAAATATACTGAAGGAAGGCAACGAAGAGGATTTCAAAGCAAGGCTGAATTGCCGGAAATTTATATAGTTCATATGTTAAGTGTTTATATACATTTAACATACATTAGCCTATTTAGGTTAGCCCCATAATCCTAATTTTTCCATCCTTCCACCATTCATTTTCGTTAACCATTAGTTTGTTTTATACGTCTGGGAGTGTCTTTTTCTGTGGACGTATGTTCATTGGTAGCAATCTTAGGATAACTTGTATAAATGATATCATAGGATATTTGTCATTCCCTTTTCACTTACTTTACCTAATATGATTATTTCTAGGCTCATTTTTAATCCTGAAAACGGCACTCTTCGTTTTCTTCCCGAGGCTACTATTCCATTCTGTACATATACCACTTCTTCTTTGTCAATTCATCTGTTTATGGACCTTTTTTTTGCTTCCATGTCTTGGCTATTTCAATATTGCTGCAGTGCACATTTGCCTGCCTCTGTCTTTCCGATTCTGGTGGTCTTAGATTATAGGCCCAAAAGGTGCCCTGCCACATCATCTGGTAGCTCAATTTTTACCTTATAAAGCAGCTCCATTCAGTTTTTGTTAGTGCTGTTACCACTTTACATCCCACCAGCTGCTAGAAGGTACAGAGTTCTCTAAAACCCCTTCAGCATTTATAGTTTGTAGACGTTTTGCTGATGGTCATTTGACTGGTGTGAGCTGAAACCTTTTTGGAGGTTGGATTTGCATGTGGCTAATAATTCCTTATACTGAGCTTTAGGCATGTCCTTTTTTTCTTTTCCTCTTTTTTTTTTTTTTAGAGTGAGTACAACTTCTCTCTTCATATTGACTTCTTGAAAAATTGGTCATGTGTTGAATTTTCTTGCCTATTCCGTACCCCAGGGCATTTTTTGAGGGGAGGTGTCATTTACAGCCCTGCAGTCCTTGTGACTATTAGGCAACCATTAGCACTGGGTTTAAAGCTGCTGTTGTGAGAAACAGCCACAAGGCGGCAGCATTATTACGTTCTCAACCCTTGTTACTAGGGCAACAGAGTCTTCCTGGAGGTAGTGTTCCGAGGTTGTATATTAGAGAGGAATGTGCGGGAACAAGCCCCCAGATTTAAGGAGGTAGATACGAATCGCCTTTAGAGCACATGAAAGCGGCAAAACGTCGACAATGATGCACTTGGCCAAAAAGGGCGTATGCGTTTTTTCCTGAATATATTCAGGAAAAAAAACATACGCCCTTTTTGGCCAACCAAGCAATCCGGAAATGCAAATCAGCCCTACAAAGATGTCTCACTTGCAACGGGTCAAAGGGGCCAACCTAAAAAAGTGTAGAAACCAGAAATGCAGGACAGGCCAGGGAGAAAAGGGAGCCTTGTTACGCTGATGGGCGGGATGTAAATTGCTAACGGCTACTCTGGAGAAGTGTATGGTGTTTCCAAAATCATCTAAAAAACACAGCTAGAGAGCATAGGGCACTTCCACTCGTGGGCGTATAAAATGGGAAAACTAAAAATCGACAAGACACAGGCACCCCAAAACTTAGGGCTGCTCTGTCTACAAGAACCTCCACTTCAGTACAACTTAAATATGCCAGAAAAGAGAAAAATGGATAAAGAAGTTGTGGTACTTATGTACAACGGGATATCACTCAGCCATGAAATCAGTGACATAAGGCTAGTAGCTGCAGGATGAGTGGATTTAGGTACGATGATTCTAAGTGAAATAAGTCACACAGAAAAAGACACTTATCATAAGATATCACTTATAGAGGGAAAGTAAAAATCGCTACACATGACCTGATTTACAAAACAGAACAGAGTCACACATTTCGAAATCACACTATGGCTGCTGAACGGGAAAGATGAGGTGGGATGAGGCATAAAACAATGGTTTTCTATTAGCACAGACACCGTTCCATAAACCAAATATGTTGCAGACAAGACCTACTCCTTGCTCAGTGAACCTGGCACAACATCCCCTATTCACCGCACAAGAATATATCTGACTAGTAAGAATCTTAAAACCTATGTATTGATATCTGTCTGTAACTTAATCAAGTGGGTGTAAAGCAGCATAAACACAGCAGTGAAAATCAGCCAAACCCCATTATAAACATAAATTACAAAAAAAAAAACCAACAAAGAGTGAAAGAGAGAGAAATTCGTACAAACTTCGTTCAGGGGCAGTGAAGAAACCTGGATTGACCATATCTAGACCCACAGCTGGATTAGACATAAGGCTGGACACTCTTGGGGCTGAGAGGATTGGTGAGGTTGGGTGAGCAAACGCAGACGCTTTAAAGTAATACTGCGTGATACCCATTCTATGGGTCCCAAATCTCCAGGTTCAAGGGAATCTTCCTACAGCGAAAAAATGCATGGGAAACCCAGTGGATGGTATACAGTGTGATCGGGACACGTTTCTGAAACGCAGGTCATTTCTCATCTCCTGGTGCTCGGGTTCGCCATTCCAGCCGCTTGACTAACAATCTCCCCGCTTGGAGAATCAGCACCTTTAACCTCCTGTTTTGTACAGGTTGCAATTTGTCCTGAGGATGAACGGAAAGAGGGGCAACCCATGAGAGGCTAGCTCTAGGTGTTGGGACAGGCACAGGTCACCGTAATTTCCCATCAGGAAGAAGAATTAACCACAGGCTCAGCCTGCCCCCCGGAACCAGAATAGGGCCTGAAGCAATCCTGCGGGTTTGCGGCCAGCTCCCAAAAAAGCGATTTGGAGAATGGAGCTCAGGAGCACGGCAATTCACAAATCTGCAGAGTTATAAATGATCACTCTCGTCCAAAAATGTATTGAGGTAAGGCAACGAAGAGGATTTCAAAGCAAGACAGAATTGCAGGAAACAGTTTTTCACAGGTAGATTGGACTCGCCTTTAAAGCACATGAAATTCCGCAGAACTTCGACAATGATGCTGTTGGCCAAAAAGGGCGTCTATGTTCTTTCCTGAATAAATTTTGGAAAAAACGCAGATGCTCTTTTTGGTCAACTAAACAAGCGGGCAATACAAATCAGCATTACAAAAATGTCTCACTTCGCATTGGTCAAAAGGCCCATGCTGAAAAAGTGTAAAACCCAGAAATGCAGGACAGGCCATGGAGAAAAGGGAGCCATTGTTATGCTGATCGGCGGGATGTAAATTGCCACCGGCCACTCTTGAGAAGTGTATGCTGTATCTTAAAACTTCTAAAAAACAGAGCTACAGAGCATACAGCATTTCCCCTCATGGGCGTATATCTTGGGAAAACCAAAAAAATCGACAAGACACAGGCACCCCAAAGTTTAGGGCTGCTCTGTTTAGAAATGCCTCGATTTGGGTACAACTTACATGTCCTTGGAAGGAAAAAATGGATAAAGAAGATGTGGTACTTATGTACAATGGGATATTACTCAGCGATTAAATCAATGAAATAAGGCCAGTGGCAGCAACTCGTGGAGACTGAGGTACGATCATTCTAAGTGACATAAGTCAGACATAAAAAGAGACTTATCATAAGGTATCACTTATAGATAGTATCTAAAAATGCATTCACATGAACGCCATTACAAAACAGAAACGGAGTCACACATTTAGAAAACACACTTATGGCTGCTAAAGGAGAAAGGTGGGGCGGGGTGATGCATAAACCAGGAGGTTGAAATTAGCACAGATACGGTTCCATAAACAAAATAGGTATTCGACAGGACCTACTCTATAGCTCAAAGAGCTGGACTCAGCACACTGTTGTCACCAGAAAAGGATATATAAGACTGGTCAGAATCTGTAAAAGAATTTATTGATGTCTCTCTTTAAGTGAATCAAGTGGATAGATGTAGAGCAGGAAGAAACACAGTATTGAAAATCAGCTATACCCCATTATAAAATTAAATAACAAGAACAAAATAAAGACAGTGAGAGAGAGAGAAATTCTTACAAAATTTGTTCAAGGGCTGTGATGCAACCTGGACGGACCATATCTAGACACAGAGCTGGATGGGACCTAAGGCTCTACACTCGTTGGTCTGAGAGGCTTCGTGAGGATGGGACAGCAAATGCAGCGCTTTTCCAGTAATACTGCTTGGCCCCCATTCCATGGGTCCCATACCTCCAGGTGCAGGGGACCCTTCCTACAGCTAAAACATGCATGGCACATCCAGAGGATGGTACACCGTCTGATCGGGAAGAGTTTGGAAAAGTCACCTCATCTCCACGTCTCCTGGTATTCGGGTTCCCCAGCTCCTTTCCTTAGAGTCTCCCCACTTTGGGAAGGCAGCACACTCAACAGCCGGTTTTGCACGGCTTGGAATTTTCTGGTGAAGAAGGGGAATGGCGGGATGGAATGAGACACAAGCCTTAGATGTTTGGACAGGCATATGCCACTCTAGTTTCCTACCTGGAAGAAGAAATTCCCTATCCTTCAGGTGCCCCAGTAACTGAAATGGGTCTGTAGAAATCCTGCCCCTTTGTGTCTGCTTCCCTAAACAAGTTGAAAACCGGTGCTCAGGGGCACTGCAATTCACAAACATGCAGGGTTGTTATTGACACCTCTAATGGAGTCATTTCTTGAGCCAAGTATTCGTAAAGGCCTTGTAAGCAAGGCAGAATTGCAGGAAAGGGATTTCAAGGGGTAGTTTGCACTCGTCATTAAAGCACATGCAAAGCTGCTGAACATCGCCAATGATGCAGTTTGCCAAAAAGGCCGTATGCGTTATTCCTTAATCTATTCAGGAAAAACCCTTACTCCATTTTTGGCCAACAAAACAGGCGGGCAATGTAAATTAATACTACAAAGAGATATCACTTCGCACCAGTCAGAATGGCCAACCTCACAAACTGTAAAACCTGAAATGCAGGACAGGGCGTGGAGAAAAGGGAACCCTGACAAGCTGATGGTGGGAATGTAAATTGCTAACAGCCACTCTGGAGAAGTGGGTGGTGATTCCTTAAAAATCTAAAAACCAGAGCTTCAGAGCATATGGCGCTTCCACTCCTGGGCCTGTATCTTGGAAAAAAACGTAAATGGACAGGACCCAGGCACTCTAAAATTTATGCAGCCCTGTTTACAAGAGCCTCTACTCGGAAGCTACCTAAAAGTCCTTGGAAGGAAGAATGGATAAAGAAATTATGGTAGATATGTACAATGGAATATTACTCAGCCATGAAATGAATGAAATAAGGCCATTTCGGGCCACTCAGAAGGACCTACATACATTCATACTAAGTGTCATAAATCAGGCAATGAAAAATATCATATGATATTACTTATCGGTGGAATCTAAAAATTGATAGAAAGGTACTATCTTACAACACAGAAACACAGTCCCAGACTTAGAACACAAACTTATGGTTACCAAACTGGAAAGGTGTGTTGGAGGCATAAATCATGAGGTTGGAGTTAGTATATACATATTTACAGAGAGAAAACTTGTAATCAACATGGACCTGCTGTAGAGCACTTGGAACTCTTCTCAACACCCTTTAGTAACCTCAATAGGAAAATAATTCTAAAAAGAATATATAGTTATCTCTGTATAAATGAATCATGTTGGTGTATGTCAAAAATGAACACAACATGATAAATCAACTATATACTCCATTATAAATTTAAAATTAAATTAAGTTAAAGAAAAATGATCACTAAATTTGTTTAGTCGCAGTGAACGTACTAGTGTCACATCCCTGGACACAGACACAATTTGGTCCCAAGGCTGGACTGTTGTGGGCCTGAGGACCTCGGGAGGATATGCCAGCTAATTCACCCCCCTTGAACATGTAGTACCTGGTCCCCTCTGCATGGGATCACTATCTCCAGATCTAAGTGTGCCCTCATACTACTAAACCAACCCTCTGACACCCAAAGGATGGTGGACTCTCTGGGCTGGATGACATTTGGAAAATCACCTGCTCTCAACATATCCTGGTGTTTGGGTTCCAACCTCCCGACTCCTTCGTAAGGGTCATCCCACTCTACAAGACAGCACCCTCAACAGGTGATTTTGCAGGGGTTTATACTTGTTCGGGGGATGAAGGGTAAGGGGGAAGAAGGAATGGGACAGAAGCCCTTACATGTTTGGTCAGGCACATTCCACTCTAATTTAATACCCAAGAACAGGACTTGCCCTACATCTAAGGTTGTGTCAGTAACCAGAGAGGGACAGTAGAAATCCTGCCGCCTTCTGTTTCCCATAACAACAATTCTAAAACTGGACCTTATACGCACTTCATATTCACAATGCCTGGGGAGCTCTAAATGACAACAGCCCTCAAAAAATGTCTTGGGGTAGGTAATCGAAGTAGACTTCAAAACAAGGCAACCTTTCAATAACCCTTTTTCAAGGGATAAATCTTACTGACACTGTTCAAAAAAAAAAGCACATATGAAGATACTCACCATTGCTTTATGTTAGACAAATGCAAATCAGATGTACAAAGAAGTATCACCTGGAACCACTCAGAATAGCCATCATCACAATGTCTACAAACAAGAAGTGGTTCAGAGGGTGTGGAAAAAAGAGAAACCTACTACTTATTTTTTTTTTTTTAATCTGCGTTGGGTCTTCGTTGCTGCGCGCGTCTTTTCTATAGTTGCAGCAAGCGGGGGCTACTCATCGTTGTGGTACGAAGCCTTCTCTTTGTGGTGGCTTCTCTTGTTGTGGAGCACAAGCTGTAGGCACACAGGCTTCAGTAGTTGTGGCTCGTGGGCTCTAGAGCGCAGACTGAGTAGTTGTGGTGCACGGGCTTACTTGTTCTGTGGCATGTGAGATCTTCCCGGGCCAGGGCTCGAACCTGTGTCCCCTGAACTGGCAGGCAGATTCTTAACCACTGCGCCACCAATTCTATGCTATCGGTGGCAATGCCAATTGGTAACAGCCACTAGGGAGCACAGAATGGAGGTTACCAGAGTAAGGGGAGGTGGGAGGGATAAACTGGAAATTGGGATTGACATATACTCACCACTATATATAAAAGAGATAACAAATAAGGGCTTACTGTGTAGCACAGGGAACTCTACTCAATACTCTGTAATGACCTGTATGGGAAAGGAATCCAAAAAGGATTGGATATATGTATAACTGCTTCACTGTGCTGTGCAGCAGAAAGTAACACAACATTGTAAATCAACTCTATTCCCAAAAAATGGAAATTGAAATGAAATGAAGTAAAATAAAATAAAATAGAGATACCAGATGATCCAGCAAGTTCACTCCTGTGTGCATATCTGGAGGAAAGCATAAATCGAAAAGACACATCTTCCCCAATGTTCACTGCAACACTCTTTACAATAACGAAGACATGGAAGCAACCAAAACGTCCATCAACATATGAATATAGGTAAAGAATATGTGATACATATATATAATGGAATATGACTCAGCCATAAAATAGAAGAAAATAATGCCAGTTGCAGTAACATGGATGGACCTAGAGATGATTGTACTAAGTGAAGTAAGTCAGACAGAGTAAGACAAATATTGGATGATATCACTTCTAGGTGGAAGCTAAAAATTGATACAAATGAACTAACTTACAAAAGAGAGGCAGACTCACAGACTTGGAAAACAAACTTATGGTTACCAAAGGGGAGAGGTGGGGGGTAGGGATAAATCAGGAGCTTGGGGTAAACATACGAATACTACTATATATAACAGATAAGCAACAAGGACCTACTGTATAGCACAGGGAGCTCTACTCAGTATTCTGGGAATACCGTTATCAGAAAAGAATCTGAAAAAGAATGAATATATGCATATGTGTAACTGAATCACTTGCTGTGCAGCTGAAATGAACACAACATTGTAAATCAACTATACTCCAATAAAATTTACATTTCAAAATAAAGAAAATCACCTATATTTCAAAAGAAAAAAAAAAGAATTCCCATCTCTTTATATGGCTTGATAGCTTACTTTTTTAGTGCTCAATATTATCCCATTCCCAGAATATATTAATACTATATCATTTCATTCACCTATTGGAGGACACCTTAGTTTCATTCACATTTTGGCAATATTGAATTAGGTGCTATAAATATCCATATGCAGGTTTTCCTCTGGAAGTATGTTTTAAACTACTTTCAGTAAATATCCATGAGAACACTTGACGGATTGTACAGTAAGGGAATGCTCAATATTCTAGCAAGTGTCAATCAGACTACCAAAGTAGCTGTATTATTTTTCATTTCCACCAATGACAAATGTCTTTTCCTATTGTTCCACATCTCCTACAGAATTTGTTCTTGTCATTGTTCACATTTTAGCCATTCTAAGTGTTACATAGTGGTATGTAATTGTATTTTTAATTTGCTTTTTCATGGCAGCATGTAATCTGGATTATTCTTCTGTATACTTATATGCATAGTGTCTATTTTCTTTGGTGAGGTGTCCATAAAGTACATTGGTCCACATTTTATTTAGGTTGCTTTCATTTTTTTCTACCCAATCTGTATTTGTTTTATTTATTTTCGTGCCTTAT
The DNA here is from genome assembly GCF_965194805.1 of Balaenoptera borealis. Classification (NCBI taxonomy): domain Eukaryota; kingdom Metazoa; phylum Chordata; class Mammalia; order Artiodactyla; family Balaenopteridae; genus Balaenoptera; species Balaenoptera borealis. The sequence continues at coordinate 225,637 of NW_028123142.1, forward strand.
TGCATTAGCAAGGACTGGGAGTAAAATATGGAAAAGGAGTCATGAAAGGGGACATCCTTGCTTTTACCTGAACTTAGTGGAAAGGCTTCATGGTTTTGACCATTAATCATGATGTAAGATAAAAGTTTCCTGTAAATCTTTGTTATCAACTTGAGAAAGCTCCAGTTTATTTCTTTAACTGAGAGTTTTTATGAAGAATGGGTGTTAGATTTTTTCAAAGGTCTTCTGAATCTATTGATATGCTAATGATTGTCTTTAAGGTGTTGATATGATGGATATAATTATTTGATTCTAGAATGTTGAACCAGCCTTTCATACTTGGGATTATTTCCTCTCATTCATGATATAAAATTCTCTCAAAATATTGTTGGATTCGATTTGGTAATATTTTGTTGAGGATTTTTGCATTGATGTTCCTGAGAGATATTGGTCAGTTTTCTTTACTATTCATATGTTCTTCTAAGTTTGGATGTTGTGGATTTAGTGTCAGACATTCATTTGGGGAGATTCTCAGTCATTTTTAAAAAAATATTTTCTGTTCTTTATTATCTTTATTCTCCTCCTGCTATACCCATTATGTATAGGTCACAGCATTTTTCATTGTTCCACAATTATTGATTACTCTGTTGTGTTGATTTCTTTCCTGCCCATTTTCTCTTTTCTTTTGAGATTTAAAGGTTTCTCCTGATATGTCTTCAAGCTCACAGATATTTCTCCTCAGCCAGCTCTTTGACTGCTAGAACAAAATACGAGAGACTTGGTATTTTATAAACAACAGAATATTTTTGTTTTCTCATAATTGCTGAGGCTGAAAAGTTCAAGAACAAGTAACCAGGGGCTTCCCTGGAGGTGCAGTGGTTAAGAATCTGCCTACCAATAAAGGAGACAAGGGTTCGAGCCCTGGTCCAGGAAGATCCCACATGCCATGGAACAACTAAGCCCGCGCACCACAAATACTGAGCCTGTGCTCTAGAGTCCACAGGCCACAACTACTGAGCCCGTGAGCCACAACTACTGAAACCCACACGCCTAGAGCCCGTGCTCCGCAACAAGAGAAGCCACTCAATGAGAAGCCCGCGCACCGCACCAAAGACCCAACACAGCCAAAAAATTAATTAATTAATTATCTAATTATTTTTTTTTAAAAAAGAACAAGTTGCCAGCTGACTTAGTGTCTGGTGAGGGACCAATTTCTGGTTCATAATGTGGGTCTTCTCGCTCGGCAATGAAATCATGGAATGGGCATAAGATCTTCTGTGTGCTACATTTATTAGGTCACTAATCCCATGTTTGAGGTCTCTGGCCTCATAACCTAATCACCTCCCAAAAGCCCCACCTCCTAATACCATCAACATGGGAGCTGGGTTTCAAAATTTTAAAATTAGAGGTACAAAATATTTACACCATAACAGGGGCCACAGAGTTAACTGATTTTTCCTTTCATGTTAAAGGTTTGCACATTTATATTTATTATATAATCCCAAAACCCTTGTTTTTTTTTATAAGATTCTTTTTCTGTATATGCCAGTACAGACCACTGAGTAGAGTTCCCTGTGCTATAAAGCAGGTCTTTATCTATTTTATATATAGTAGTGTGTATAAGTCAGTCCCAATCTCCCAATTTATCCCTTCCCCACTTATCCCCTAGTAACCATAAGTTTGTTTTCTATATCCATGATTCTATTTCTGTTGTGTAAATAAGTTCATTTGTACCTTTTTTTTTTCTTTTTTAGATTCCTCATATAAGCAATATCATATGATATCTGTCTTTCTGTGCCTGACTTGCTTCACTCAGTATAGCAATCTCTAGGTCCATCCATGTTGCTACAAAACCCTTAATTGTTAAGGATAACTCTCAATTTTGCCCAGTATCATCAGCAATTCTTTCTGGCAGACACGTGATAACACTTTTTAAACAGGGATATTGAGACCAAGGCTCCTGACCTGCAAACAAACAAAACATCATTCATATAGTGAAAACTTTGCAAATCAAAGGATGAAAGCACTTGGTCTAAATCCCTTTGCACCCACTGCTGACAGAGAGCAGAGGAGTTTGACTCACTAATCTTCCTTATGTGCACTTCTTCCTAATGGGGTATTCCATCTAAAACTTATAAGAAGCGGGGATGTATCATGGAACACACCAATCGCTACTACAGATTCTGAAGCAGCAAAAAAAAAAAAAAAAAAAAAAAAAACATGATGAATCCATCCAAAGGGTTCTGTCCACATTGTTACAATAGTTTCCCTCACACTGTGAACCCTTTTCAAACTCTATCACTTGAACCTATTTTTATTTTTTTCAACAAAAATACTGTTAATCTGCAGTCAGACACTCCAGTAATATTACACTATCCCTTGTGTAAATATGTAGGGATTTGAGGAGCTATGGGAGGTCACCATGAGAGGTTGCCTAGAGTAATTAGGACATTTCATTTAATGTTGGTTCTTCTCCCTAAGATGTCTGCTATCCTCTTCTTTTTGTAGCTACTAGCATTGAGAAAGTGACCAAGATAAGGCCCTTCTCTTTTACTGACCATGAATGCAACTGTGATTAACCCCACAGAACTTGGTGCTTCCAGAATCCCCTGAACCTACTGACCCTCCATGCATGGCATGACATAGATAAGGATGGTGACGTGTATCCTTGTATAGAGCATGTTATAAAATCTTTGACTCTTCTCTTCCTCATAATTCCAAAGAATAGATTTCTTTGGATTTCTGCTTAATGCTGCTGGAGTTGGTACATAAGTTGAGGGAGGTATCAGGGCACACCAAAAGAGAGGGTAACTGCACAGAAAATACAAGCAGGTACATTTCTGTGTAGTTTCAAGCAGCTTATTTGCTATATCAACCATGGTGACATGTTGACCCTTCCTCTTTCTACTAGTAGTACAACAAACATAAAGGATATTTAGGCTGCTTGTTTTATCCCCACCTCTCACAATTGATCTGCATTAACATATAGGACAATGAAGGGCCCTTTCTACCATCTTAACCAATATTTGAGAACTAGAAAATGTCCAGATTTTGGGGGGTTTATTTTCATATTCCCCAATCAGGCCTATGAAGGAATCTTAACTATTGTGTTTACTGAAGTCATATCTCTGGCAGCATCCCATCATCAACAAAACTGGAAAGAAATTTGAAGGGTCTTCGATTTTACCATATTTGAAATAACAATATTTTAGCCTGACACGTTTTTGGATTTTAGAAAAAAATATTTTAAATGAGACAAAAAATCATTTTTATGACACAAAAAGACAGCAATAGTTTTATATTTTTATCTGTTCCACTTGCACACAAGTGTCTCATGGGGTTATGTAAAGCTCTCCTGTTGGGTGCTGTGCATGGTGCAAGTATGGATTAAAGCTTAGGAATCTTAACCTTCAGTCACCTGAAACATTTAAATTAGGATGCAAGCAATCCTGTCCAACATTTGAAAAGAGGAAGACACTCTCTTTATTTTATTTGTTAGGTAATTAATCTGTCTTTTCCCCAAGGAGAGAAACAAGGGGCATCTTCCATCAATGTGTTGCACAAATATCTTTGAACAGAGAGTGCAAGCAGAGGCTGATACAGGAAGTGAAAAAAAAATGAGAGACCCTCTTGTGGCATTTTCTCCTAACTTATTGCAATCTCCCATTTAAAATGTGGGAATAATCAATCTTCCGAGGAAAAAGGCCCAAGGAAGGTTTTTGCTTCTGTGGAATAATGGGATTGCTAAAGATTTCAAGAGGCAAGACGAGTTAGTGAGAATGACCATGAGAAATCAGAGAAAAGTCAGATCCATGGATGAAGTGATGTTTACCACTGTGAATCAATGAGAAGTAGGAGCAAATGAAAAGAAAGCTGATACAACATTTTCTGAATAAATGTAACCTTTCAGCTGTCATAGAAAAATTAATACTCACTATGATACAACATATTTAGTTTAGAAAGTTAACTTAAATTTAAAGCTTAATAATTACATTTATTGAAGAAATGAAAACATATTTGTGGTTTAGAATAAATAATGTGTTCTGCTACAGGTAAGAAGACTACATAAATCAATAGAAATAAGACTAAATAAATAAAGAGGAAAATAACAAATTAGATGTTATTAACATTAAAAACTGGCACTCATCTAAAGAAAGACAAGGAGAGACAGAAAGAGAGAAGAACTCATCTCAAGCATGTATTAAAAACTCCTAAATAAGAAGTCTTCAGATGTTAAAAAAAAAAAAGGAAGTCTTCAATAAGAAGATAATGGAATAGCAAAATGGGGGAAATATACCTAAAGATATTTCAAAAAAGAGAGTACAGAATGTTAAGTAAACATATCAAAAGATGCTTGGCTTCTTAGTAGTCAATTAAATGCAAAAGCGTGATACCTGGAATTATCACTCACCAACCAGAAAGTTCAAATGAAAATGACAGGTATTATCAAGTTTGACAAGAATGTGTATAATCCTTGAATCTCATTCACTGCTGCTGAAGATGAAAAATCATACAAATGTTTTGAAAATATTTAGAAATATCGAAAAAGATAAACACAAGAAAGCTATGACTCGAACATTTTACTACTACGTGTATACTGAACAATAATTTATACACACATCACCAAAGCTCAAGTTCTAGAATTTATATACCAGTGCTGTTCTCAATAGACACAAACTGAAAATCACTCATATTGTAATACACATTGGAATAAATTAATTAATAGTTAAATATTTACATTATGGAATCCTATGCAACAGTGGCAATGCATGATCACAGCAACAGGCAACCATATAGGCATATTCACAAACAACATAAAATAAAAAAGCCCAATCCAAAAGTGATTTTACTGTGCCATAACATTTATATAAAATACAAAATACAGGTAAAGTTATCTTTTTGATAGATACCAGAACAATATTAAACCTTAAGGGGAGTCACTAGAATGGGACCAGGGGGCCTCTGAGTATCTGGCAATTTTCTGTGTCTTTATCTAGAAGCTATGTTTAGAGTGTATTCAGATGCTGAATTTTCTGAAATTTGTCATTTCCTTACAAACCATGCATGTTTTTCGTTGTTTTTTATACATAACAAAAACTAAAAAAGATAGACCAGGGAAGGTAATTGTATTAGCACTTTAATATCCATGCTTTTCAAGGTGGAAGTGAAAAGTATTAAATACTTGACATTGTGATTACTTCTTAAAAGTAAGGTGAAAATTTGAGGTTAATAAATAAGACATACTTCTTCATATATAATCCTCAAAGAGGAGGGGTAGAAAGGAGTATTATTTATTTTCTTTAATACAGAATCATTAAGATAGAAAATAATGAAAACAGACTAGGTTTAAAAAAGAGCACACTGGACTTCCCTGGTGGCACAGTGGGTAAGAATTTGCCTGCCAATGCAGGGAACAGGGGTTCCATCCCTGGTCTGGGAAGATCCCACATGCCACAGAGCAACTAAGCCCGTGTGCCACAAGTACTGAGCCTGTGCTCTAGAGCCTGCAAGCAACAACTATTGAGCCTGCATGACACAACTACTGAAGCCCATGCACCTAGAGCCCATACTCCACAAGAGAAACCACCGCAAGGAGAAGCCCGTGCACCACAACGATGAGTAACCCCTGCTTCTCTAGTAACAACTGGAGAAACCCTGTGCAGCAACGAAGACCCAACACAACCAAAAATTTAAAAAAATTAAATCTTTTGACTTCTGAGATGACTCACTCACGTGGCTGTAGGTAAGAGGCCTCAGTTCCTTGCCACATGGATCTCTCCTTAGGGCTGCTTGAGTGTCCTCATGACATGGCAGCTGGCTTACCCCAGGATGAGTGATCTAGCAGAAACCAAAGCAGAAGCTGCAATGTCTTTTATAACTTTGGAAGCTGCACTTTGTCATTTCTGCAATTTCTTATTAGTTAAACAGTCAACCCTTTTCAAGTGCGAGGAGCCACACTGGTACATGGAGACTGGGAGATAATTAGGGGATAATTAGGTCCATCTTGGAGGCTGGCTACCAAAGTGGCTGACTAGCCAAAGTCTGAATTTTGTTTTCTTCACTTCTGGAGAGAAAATGGTCAGTGAACCTCATTGGTGGTCTTTGAGATGTACCAAAGCTACCTCTTGCTCTCACCCCCAGCTGTGTGGCTGACAGGGTCTTGGTGCTCCAGCTGGGTGTCAAGCCTGTGCCTCTGAGGTGGGAGAGCCGAGTTCAGGACATTGGTCTACCAGAGACCTCTGGCACCTTGTAATATCAAATGGCGAAAGCTCTCCCAGAGATATCCGTCTCAACGCTAAGACCCAGCTCCACTCAGAGACCAGCAAGATCCACTGCTGGACATCCCATGCCAAACAACTAGCAAGACAGGAATGCAGGCCCACCCATTAGCAGAGAGGCTGCCGAAAATCACAATAAGGTCACAGACACCCCAAAACACACCACCAGATGTGGATCTGTCCACCAGAAAGACAAGATCCAGACACACCCACCAGAACACAGGCACCAGTCCCCTCCATCAGAAAGCCTACACAATCCACTGAACCAACCTTAGCCACTGGGGGCAGACACCAAATACAACGGGAACTACGAATCTGCAGCCTCTGAAAAGGAGACCCCAAACACAGTCCCCAAAGCCAAATGAGAAGACACAGAAACACACAGCAGATGAAGGAGCAAGGTAAAAACCCACCAGACCAAACAAATGTGGAGGAAATAGGCAGTCTACCTGAAAAAGCATTCAGAGTAATGATAGTAAAGATGATCCCAAATCTTGGAACTGGAATGGAGAATAGACAAGAAACCTTTAACAAGGACCTAGAAGAACTAAAGAGCAAACAAACAATGATGAACAACACAATAAATGGAATTAAAAATTCTCTAGAAGGAAACAATAGCAGAATAACTGAGGCAGAAGAATGGATAAATGACCTGGAAGATAAAATAGTGGAAATAACTACTGCAAAGCAAAATAAAGAAAAAAGAATGAAAAGAATTGAGGACAATCTGAGACATCTCTGGGAAAACATTAAACGCACCAACATTCGAATATAGGGGTCCCAGAAGTAGAAGAGAAAAAGAAAGACACTGAGAAAATATTTAAAGAGATTATAGTTGAAAACTTCCCTAATATGGGAAAGGAAATCGTTAATCAAGTCCAGGAAGCGCAGGGAGTCCCATACAAGATAAACCCAAGGAGAAACATGCCAAAACATATATTAATCAAACTATCAAAAATTAAATACAAAGAAAAAATATTAAAAGCAGCAAGGGAAAAACAACAAATAACATACAAGGGAATCCCCATAAGGTTAACAGATGAACTTTCAGCAGAAACTCTTCAAGCCAGAAGGGACTGGCAGGACATATTTAAAGTAATGAAAGGGGAAAAGCTACAACCAAGATTACTCGACCCACCAAGGATCTCGTTCAGATTCAACAGAGAAATTAAAACCTTTACAGACAAGCAAAAGCTAAGAGAATTCAGCACCACCAAACCCGCTTTACAACAAATGCTAAAGGAACTTCTCTAGGCAGGAAACACAAGAGAAGGAAAAGACCTACAATAAGAAACCCAAAACAATTAAGAAAATGATAATAAGAACATACATATCAATAATTACCTTAAATGTAAATGGATTAAATGCTCCCACCAAAAGACATAGACTGGCTGAATGGATCCGAAAACACGACCGGTATGTATGTGGTCTACAAGAGACCCACTTCAGACATAGGGACACATACAGATGGAAAGTGAGGGGATGGAATAAGATATTCCATGCAAATGGAAATCAAAAGAAAGCTAGAGTAGCAATTCTCATATCCGACAAAAAAGACTTTAAAATAAAGACTATTACAGGAGACAAAGAAGGACACTACATAATGATCAAGGGATCAATCCAAGAAGAAGATATAACAATTGCATATATTTAGGCACCCAACATAGGAGCACCTCAATGCATAAGGCAAATGCTAACAGCCATAAAAGGGGAAATCGACAGTAACACAATCATAGTAGGGGACTTTAGCACCCCTCTTTCACCAATGAACAGATCATCCACAATGAAAATAAATAAGGAAACACAAGCTTTAAATGATACATTAAACAAGATGGACTTAATTGATATTTATAGGACATTCCATCCAAAAACAACAGAATACACTTTTTCTCAAGTGCTCCTGGAACATTCTCCAGGATAGATCATATCTTGGGTCACAAATCAAGCCTTGGTAAATATAAGAAAATTGAAATCGTATCAAGTATCTTTTCCGACCACAATGCTATCAGACTAGATATCAATTACAGGAAAAAAATCTGTAAAAAATAGAAACACATGGACGCTCAACAATACACTACTTAATAACCAAGACATCACTGAAGAAATCAAAGAGGAAATAAAAAAATACCTAGAAACAAATGACAATGAAAACATGAAGACCCAAAACCTATGGGATGCAGCAAGAGCAGTTCTAAGAGAGAAGTTTATAGCAATACAATCCTACCTCAAGAAACAAGAAATATCTCAAATAAACAAGTTAACCTTACACCTAAAGCAATTAGAGAAAGAAAGAAAAAAAAAAAAAAAAAAGTCAGCAGAGGAAAGACATCATAAAGATCAGACCAGAAATAAATGAAAAAGAAATGAAGGAAACAACAGCAAAGATCAAAAAAACTAAAAGCTGGTTCTTTGAGAAGATAAACAAAATTGATAAACCATTAGCCAGACTCATCAAGAAAAACAGGGAGACGACTCAAATCAATAAAATTACAAATGAAAAAGGAGAAGTAACAACTGACACTGCAGACATACAAAGGATCATGAGAGATTACTGCAAGCAACTATATGCCAATAAAATGGACAACCTGGAAGAAATGGACCAATTCTTAGAAAAGCACAACCTTCCAAGACTGAACCAGGAAGAAATAGAAACTACAAACAAACCAATCCCAAGCACTGAACTTGAGACTGTGATTAAAAATCTTCCAACAAACAAAAGCCCAGGACCAGATGGCTTCGCAGGCAAATTCTATCAAACATTTAGAGAAGAGTTAACACCTATCCTTCTCAAACTCTTCCAAAATATGGCAGAGGGAGGAACTCTCCCAAACTTATTCTATGAGACCACCATCTCCCTGACACCAAAACCAGACAAAAATGTCACAAAGAAAGAAAACTACAGGTCAATATCACTGATGAACATAGCTGCAAAAATCCACTGCACAATACTAGCAAACAGAATGCAACAGCGCCTTAAAAGGATCATACACCATGATCAAGTGGGGTTTATCCCAGGGATGCAAGGATTCTTCAATACATGCAAATCAATGTGATACACCATATTAAAAAACTGAAGGGTAAAAACCATATGGTCGTCTCAATAGATGCAGAAAATGCTTTCGACAATATTAAACACCCATTTATCATAAAAACCCTCCAGAAAGTAGGCATAGAGGGAACTTTCCTCAACATAATAAAGGCCATATATGACAAACCCACAGCCAGCATCGTTCTCAATGGTGAAAAAGTGAAATCATTTCCACCAAGATCAGGAGCAAGACAAGGTTGCCCACTCTCACCACTATTATTCCACACACTTTTGGAATTTTTAGCTACAGCAATCAGAGAAGAAAAAGAAATAAAAGGAATCCAAATCGGAAAAGAAGAAGTTAAGCTCTCACTGTTTGCAGATGACATGATACTATACATAGAGAATTCTAAAGATGCTACCAGAAACCTACTAGAGTTAATCAATGAACTGGTAAGGTTGCAGGATACAAAATTAATGTACAGATATCTCTTTCATTCCTATACACTAAAGATGAAAATTCTGAAAGAGAAATTAGGGAAACACTCCCATTTACCACTGCAACACAAAGAATAAAATACTTAGGAGTAAACCTACCTAAGGAGACAAAAGACGTTTACTCAACAAACTATAAGACACTGATGAAAGAAATCAAAGATGACACAAACAGATACAGAGCTATACCATGTTCTTGGATTGGAAGAATCAACATTGTGAAAATGACTCTACTACCCAACGCAATCTACAGATTCAATGCAATCCCTATCAAACTACCAATGGAATTTTTCAGAGAACTAGAACAAAAAAATTTCACAATTTGTATGGAAACACAAAAGACCCCGAACAGCCAAAGCAGTCTTGAGAAGAAAAACAGAGCTGGAGGAATCAGGCTCCCTGACTTCAGACAATACTACAAAGCTACAGTAGTCAAGACAGTATGGTACTGGCACAAAAACAGAAATATAGAGCAATGGAACAGGAGAGAAAGCCCAGACATAAACCCATACACATATGGTCACCTTATTTTTGATAAAGGAGGCAAGAATATACAATGGAGAAATCACAGCCTCTTCAATAAGTGGTGCTGGGAAAACTGGACAGCTACCAGTAAAAGAATGAAATTAGAAGACTCCCTAACACCATACACAAAAATAAACTCAAAATGGATTAAAGACCTAAATGTAAGGCCAGACACTATCAAACTCTTAGAGGAAAACATAGGCAGAACACTCTATGACATCAATCACAGCAAGATCCTTTTTGACCCACCTCCTAGAAAACGGAAATTAAAAAGAAACATAAACAAATGAGACCTAAGGAGACTTAAAAGCTTTTGCACAGCAAAGGAAAACGTAAACAAGACGAAAAGGCCACCCTCAGAATGGGAGAAAATATTTGCCAACGAAGCAGCTGACAAAGGATTAATCTCCAAACTTTACAAGCAGCCCATGCAGCTCAATATCAAAAAAAAAAAAAACAAAACAAAACAACCCAATCCATAAATGGGCAGAAGACCTAAATAGACATTTCTCCAAAGAAGATATACAGATTGCCAACAAACACATGAAAGAATGCTCAACATCACTGATCATTAGAGAAATGCAACTCGAAATTACAATGAGGTGTCACCACACACAGGTAAGAATGGCCATCATCAAAAAAATCTACAAACAATAAATGCTGCAGAGGTGTGGAAAAAAGGGAACCCTCTTGCACCGTTGGTGGGAGTGTAAATTGATACAGCCACTATCGAGAACGGTATCGAGGTTCCTTAAAAAACTAAAAATAGAACTACCATATGACACAGCAATCCCACTACTGGGCATATACCTGGAGAAAACCATAATTCAAAAAGAGTCATGTTCCACAATGTTCATTGCAGCTCTATTTGCAATAGCCAGGACATGGAAGCAACCTAAGTGTCCATCAACTGATGAATGGGTAAAAAAGATGTTGCACATCTTCAATATAAAATGGAATATTACTCAGCCATAAAAAGAAATGAAATTGAGTTATTTGTAGTGAGATGGATGGACCTAGAGTCTGTCATACAGAGTGAAGTAAGTCAGAAAGAGAAAAACAAATACTGTATGCTAACACATATATGTGGAATCTAAAAAGAAAAGGAAAAGAAACGGTTGGGAAGAACCTAGGGACAGGACAGGAATAAAGACGCAGACATAGAGAATGGACTTGAGGACATGAGGAGGGGGAAGGGTAAGCTGGGACGAAGTGAGAGAGTGGCATGGACTTATATATACTACCAAATGTAAAATAGCTAGCTAGTAGGAAACAGCTGCATAGAAGAGGGAGATCAGCTCAGTGCTTTATGACCACTTAGAGGGGTGGGATAGGGAGGGCGGGAGGGAGACGTAACAGGGAGGAGATATGGGGATATATGGATATGTATAGCTGATTCACTTTGTTCTAAAGCAGAGACTAACACACCATTGTAAAGCAATTATAGTCCAATAAAGATGTTAAAATTAAATAAATAAATAAATGAATAATTTATGCCCCCCCCAAATTAAATCTTTTTTTAAAAATAAATAAATAAAAAAGAGCACTGAATGACATGGAACGCTAAACCTAAGTATTTTCAGTACTATAGTAAATGTAAATGGATTAAAATCTCCTATTAAAGTGTAATTTTTTATATTATGTGCAACTAAATTTTTTTCACAATATACAGGTAAAATAAAAGAATTACATTAGAAAGGAGAAAACATTCCATGTATTTAAAAAAAATAAAACAATAAGCATATAATATGCATCTTAGATATAAGTAGTCTTTAAGTTCAGAACAATTTGTCATTATTGTAATTAGTATTATTATACCAATTTCTTTAAAACATTTCAATACTTGTTGTATTTGAAAAAATATTTTAATATTTTTTCTTCTCTCTTTTGTGGTCTAATACATGGTAAGTATTTAGCTGCTAACATAACTTAAAAATATATATATTTTTTACAGCCGAACAAAACTGAATCAAGAAGAAATAGATAACTTGAACATACTGATCACTAAAAGCAAAATAGAGGGCTTCCCTGGTGGCGTGGTGGTTGAGAATCTGCCTGCCAATGCAGGGGACACGGGTTCGAGCCCTGGTCTAGGAAGATCCCACATGCCGCGGAGCAACTGGGCCCGTGAGCCACAACTACTGAGCCTGAGTGTCTGGAGCCCGTGCTCCACAACAAGAGAGGTCATGATAGTGAGAGGCCCACACACCGTGATGAAGAGTGGCCCCCGCTCGCTGCAACTAGAGAAAGCCCTCGCACAGAAACAAAGACCCAACACAGCCAAAATAAATAAATAAATAAATAGAATTTTTTAAAAAATAGAATCTGTAATTTAAGAAAACTCCCTACCAACAGAAGTCCAGGATCAGATGGTTTCACAGGCAAATTCTACCAAATATAAAAAGCAGAACTTACACTGATTCTTCTCAAACTCTTCGAAAAGATTGAAGAGTAAGGAATACTTCCAAAGACATTCTATGAAGCCACTATCACGCTGATATCAAAAACAGATGGGGAGGGGGGACTTCCCTGGTGGCACAGTGGTTAAGAATCTGTCTGCCACTGCAGGGGACATAGGTTCGAGACCTGGTCTGGAAAGATCCCACATGCCATGGAGCAACTAAGCCTGTGTGCCACAACTACTGAGCCTGCGCTCTACAGCCCACGAGCCACAACTACTGAGCCTGATAGCCACAACTGCTGAAGCCCACGCACCTAGAGCCCATGATCTGCAACAAAAGAAGCCACCACAATGAACAGCCTGCACACCACAATGAAGAGTAGCCCCCGCTCACCGCAACTAGAGAGAGCCCGAGCACAGCAACGAATGCCCAATGCATCCAAAAATAAATAAAGAAAGAAATTTACTTAAAAAAAACCCCAAATAAAACAGATGGGGACTTTTCTGGTGGCCCAGCAGTTAAGATTTCGCCTTCCAGTGCAGGGGGTGCGGGTTCGATCCCTGGTTTTGGAGCTAAGATCCCACATGCCTCACAAACAAGAAACCAAAACATAAAACAGAAGCAATATTGGAACAAATTCAATAAAGACTTTAAAAAAACCACAGAGAAAGACACTACCAAAAAAGAAAACTGCAGGCCAATATCGTTGATAAATATAGATGCAAAAGTTCTCAACTGAATATTAGAAAACCGAATCCGACAACACATAAGAGGATCATACACCATGACCAAATTTGATTCACCCCAGTTTCACAAAGCTGTTTCAACATATGCAAATCAATCAACATGATACACCCCATCGACAAAGGAAAAACAAGAAACAAACGATCATCTCAATAGATGGCGAAAAAGCATTTGAAAAGCTTCAACATCCATTCATGGTAAAAACACTTACCAACGTGGGTACAGAGGAAACATATCTCAACATAATAAAAGCTATTTATGACAAACCCACAGCCAATATAATACTCAACGTTCATAAGCTGAAAGCCTTCCCGCTAAAATCTGGAACAAGACAAGGATGCCCACTCTCACGTCTTCTCTTCAACATAGTATTGGAAGTCCTAGCCACAACAATCAGACAAGCAAAAGAAATAAAATCTAACCAAATTGGAAGGGAAGAGG